>NC_142942.1:56122925-56167925 GCF_046866305.1 Octopus bimaculoides
TTGTATCAACCCTCTTAAGAACCTGTTTAATAAAGGGGAAAATTACGATTGAACGCCATTCCCTCAAGCTGTCACGTATTTCAATAGGAGTAATTCAGTTTTCAGTTTTTTGCACAAGGCCAGCAATTCCGGCGGAGTGGAGGTGTCGACTCTATTGATGCCAGTGCTCAATCAGTAATATTTTATCGATCGTGACAGGACGAAAGGCAAAGTCAACCGCGATGGAATTTATGCGGCTAAGCATTTTGTTTGGTATGTTAATAACACTGTCAACTCGCCGCCAAATCAATAGTAGTAATAACGCTTTCAATTTTTGGCACAATGCCAGCAATTTCGGGAGAGAGGTAATTCGATTACATCGATCCCCACTGCTCAACTGGTGCTTATCTTATCGACCCCTGAAAGGACGAATGGCAAAGTCACCCTCGGCGGAATTTGAACTCAGAACATAAAGACGGATGAAATGCCGCTAAGCATTTTGTTCGGCATGTTGACGATGCCGCCAGCTCTTCGCCTTGTCAACATTAATAACTTTGAAGCCGAATAATAGCAATAATGAATCTCTTTTAACTTTCTTCATCTCTGTAGCTTCCTTCATTCATTAGTGTCAATCAAAGGTGCTCATGCACACACTCAGGTTCACCATCGAGAATGAGTTAATGTATTGTTCTGTTATTCTGTCTGTGGTTTTCAACCACTGAACTGTAGAGATGCTACAGAACTCTTCCAATTGACAGTCAATTATACGGTCTCTGCTGCTTGACTGCGTCTTATTTGATTAACTAAGGATGCATAAACGATGCTGTATTTACGTTGAAAGTTCACAAACATATGCAAATACTAGAGTGAATTTCATTCGATGCTCTACCAGTTCTATCATCTATCACCTTAGATTGGTTAACTTAATTCATTGTATCATTAGTGCTTACTCCACGATTATCGGCACCAATTTGGCACTCTAGTTATCGTTATTGAAATATTGTGAATCAACCAATCTGATAGACACATTTATTTCTGATTTGAAGAGCAGATTATTTATAGCGGTATTGAGCCATATTCATAATATATAGCAATTAAATACTGAAATAAGGGGCAATGAAATTACGAGACTTTTATCAGCCTTAATATTAAAAGGGCAGTCCGGTTAATATGCCAAATATTTATTACAATATTATTGTATTTAATTGTTATGGAAGTAGTGTAGAACAATCAATATGATATACAATTTTATGCCTGATATAACAATAGTTTATTTATATCAGCCTTGGGTCTTAGACATAATATTAGCATTAAATATTTCTGACATGTGTCATTGGAGTAACGAGACAACTTGTCAATCTGGTACAGCGTTTCTCTGTGAGGTACATCAAAACAATTGTGTTCTTAGTATATCTATGAAGGTATGTTGCTGTGAGAACACGATTATATGATATTCAGAACAATAGATATTTGACAGTTGATAGTCGTTTAAATCAACAAGAATTAATAGATTTACATCACACGTCTCCTGGCTGCACACAGATGATTCTTAATTTTAGTAACCTTCGTGTTGAGTGTGCTAGAGACAAATTCTCCTTCCAATAATTTCTAGTTTATCGCAGATAAACTTTGAAAAGTGATCTAAAGCCAAGCCCGTCAGCCACGTTAAATTCGGCGTGTAAAATATGGGTTGCTTAGAGACAAAACGAAACAAATACAATACGTCACAAATTAAGAAATGTGAGTAGTTAGTCTAATAATACATCAAGGTGGTTACTTAGCTCTTATTACAAATTGGAATTTCTGTGAAATAAAAGCAATTTTTTTCTCTGAAGGATTAAACAATTAAACATACATAAAGAACAACTGTGACATGTTAACTAAGACACCCATTTCCCAGCCCTATGAGGGGTCGATACCGTTGGCGCTGGACATAGCAACCAAATTTCCTTCAAATTCCGGCCCCAAGAAGGAAGGACACATTGGCAATGTAGTCATTAAGGATCTCTTCAGTTTCATTCACCGATTTTTTAATTATTCTTTTATTTAATTAAACAGTTAGAAACTTTGTATACTAGTGTAATTTCTCACGCTGAACACGGTTTACTTTCAACATTTTTGACAAAATTAGTATCATCAGCCAATATTTTCACTTTGTAATGTTTTACAACGCTCGAAAGGTCGTTTATGTAGATGATATGTATATATATATATATATTATATATATATATATATATATATATATATATATATATATATATATACTAGCAGCTAGGACCGGTTGCTGTATATGTCAGATATTTCACAATGTTCGGATTTTTAAGTAAAATGAAAGCGTTTCGTTATAAGAAATGAATTGGAGTGTCACATTCTTGAGCAGTATAATCTGAATTCAATATTATAATATTTTGTTTCAAGGTCGTGTATATTAAAAGCATATTCTCCGAATATTACAAGCTAACGTAGAAAAATTCAGTTTTTATTTCTGTCATAAATTACAGAAAGATTGGACACACACGCACTGGTAACCACACACAAACACATAGACACACACAATATTTAGACAAGCTGTTTTTTTTTATATCACTTATGTTTTATATATATATATATATATATATATATATATATATAGAGAGAGAGAGAGAGAGAGAGAGAGAGAGAGATAGATTGATAGATAGATAGATAGATACATAGATAGATAGATAGATAGATAGATAGATAGATAGATAGATAGATAGATAGATAGATATACGTATATATATATATATATATATATATATATAAACACACACACGCATATATATATATATATATATATATGTATGCAAACATATATATCAATATATATACATATGTATGTAAGTATGTATGTATTTAGTGTCTGTGTATATGTACATAAACATATAGACCATATATAGTATTGCACGCACGCACACACACACACGCACACACATACATATTTCACAGAGGAATTTCTCTACACTTAACATATTCACACGCACACGCGCACACACGCACACACACACACACACATATATATATATATGTATGTATCTATTCATGCATGTATATATGTATGCATGGATGTACGCATGGATGTTCGTATACTTGTATGTAGGCATGTATGTATGTGTGTGTGTATCACATATATCCTTGTTGTCAAAGACCAATACACCTGCACCTCTTCCTCTACTGTCTCCTGTTATTTTATCTTCAAATAAATATATTTGCTGATGTTTTACTGTATATCATAATTTTTGTTTTTCATGTTTCGTATATGTAATACAATATAAATCCATTTTAGCATATTTTTAACCTGATACGAGAAAAAAAGACGTTTCCCATTCAATGATATTGCGTAAATTGATCAAGTCATATATTATACAAAGAAACGTATTTTCTGCTTTCCTTCTGATACACAGATTGATGTATGCACGTATCGTTCGTTACATAGTACACATATTCGTATATTCATATACCCATAGCTATATACATACACACACACATACACAGACATATATTTGTATGAATTTACGTATATATGTATGTATGTATGTATCTATGTATGTATGTATGTATGTATGTATGTATGTATGTATGTATTTATGTATGTATCTATGTATAATCATGCGCTTATAGAAATAAACATCTTTAGTTTTACACACACAAATACTTTTATATGTGTGTGCGTATGCGTGCTTACGTTTATGTACGTATACGAGAATTTGTACTTCTATGGAATGTGTTTCCTTTATGAGTTCGAAATCTTTTGTATGTATTCCACTATCTACATACACAAGTGCTCATCACATGTACAAAAGAATACACACATACATGTATAACAGATATACGTTTGTAGTGTTTATGTGTGTGCGTGTGTGTGTGTGTGTGTGTGTCTGTCTGTGTGTGTGTGTATGTGTGTATGTGTGTGTGTGTGTGTGTGCTTGTACATGTTTGATGTGTGTGCTTTTGTGTGTGTTCATACAATATTGATTTAGACAAGCCGTTATAAATCATATCCCGCTACTGCCGGCAATGAAAGGTGATCGATAAAAAATAAATAAAACCTGAATAATTTATTGAACGCCTCTATAGTAGTTTTTTAATTCAAATTCTGAAGATATACTTCTTTAACTGATCAAGTAGAAAAAAAAATCTGCTTAAGTACATTTTTGTTTACAAAATATCCACTTGTTCTTACGCTGCTATATTCTAGCGTGTCGACAAAAGCGTTTGTCGACAGGTTGGCTGTTCATGAGTCCAAATTCTTTCTTGTCGCTATGTCGTTTAAAGTTCTTAAACTGTTAGCCGTATCTGATTCCAGCCACAGCAGGAAACACGAAAGGTCCCGGAATCACAACAAATGTTCTTGAGCGCCTTACTTCTTACTCTGCTTAAACCATCAACTATTATTCATATAGATGAAAATAACTCGTTTATATGGCGAGATAATTGCATATTGGTAAAGTGAATGATTATAAAATGATTACCTATGCCTTCTAAAATACACAAGTTCGACTAGCTACAGATACAGGCTAATCTCTTGTCACACTGATGTTAATTTGAATAGGTAATTACATCCTCCTGTGCATTAAAGAGAATTTAATTTTTCCTTGCACGAGTATTAAACTACATGTCATCTCCTCAGATCTACATAAACACACTTTTGTCGGGAGAGAAACTTATGACCTTTCTTGTTTTTCTTCTCTTTTCGTTCATTTTTTATTGTCTCGGCCACTAATTGGCTGAAGTAGAATTGTTTAAAGAGCATATAGTTGGTGTATTATCATACAAAGGGGAAAAAACGCACTACACTTATGTAGACCTAATAGCAGATTTGGCATCACATAACACGCAGAGAATTCTCACGAGGCAAAACAATCTCATGAATCGCCACCTTTATGTTTGTCTTTATACATGTCAGATAAGTGAGAGATTATTTCAGTGAATATTTCGCTTACATTGAACCTACCGAAAATTGGCAGTAATTCAAGCAATTTACAATGCGCAGATGTACATTAATTTAATGGTTCTTTTGCTACTTAGGCCTTTAAATATATATATATATATATTACTGTATGTGACATTAGTCACAGAGATGATCTGCATTTGTTTCTATTAGTGTTCGATACCTGATCATCGCATTTACTTGAAACGTTCAAATTGGGTACACATGTCACCCACAGTTTATGGTAACAAAAAACTAAATTCGCTCTTACCACCATAGCTATGGCCTCTCTATTCGAAAAGCATGAGGGTCTTGAGTGCAAACCTTCATAATGTAAAACCATTGTCTGCGATTGAGGAGTGTATTTCAAGAATGATCTCACTTCCGTTCCAAACGCTTGCAAGATGATGAGATGCGATGTGGATTATGGAAGATAATCCAGCTTGTGTGATTCAAGTTAAGCTAAAAATTAAATATGTCGCAGCAATATTCAAAACATCTGCAGGATTACGTTGCTCAACCCTAAAAAAAAAACATGCCTTAGCTTCAGATTAATTAAAGGTAACAATGCAGTTCTTACATGTTAAAGGGGAACAACTGATAAATTCCCCGGGTTAATTAGCAACAAGTGAAGTATCAAACAAATTCCTCACTCAAAGTAATGCAGAGTTTCACCAGGAAATACAAAATAAATATTCTCGGAGACCAAAACAGATTTCAATCTGAGGTGAGAAAATAATGAGTAGATGATTAACATTAGTAATCTATCCAAGAAATCTGAGATTGCTACTTTACGAAGCTTTAGATCAAATCTATTATAGTGGCTAGAAGTAAGACTGAGACAGTTCAACATCGAATACACAGTAATCTCATCTCATCTTATCTTTCTCTCTCTCTCTCTCTCTCTCTCTCTCTCTCTCTCTCTCTCTCTCTCTCTCTCTCTCTCTCTCTCTCTCTTACTCTCTCTCTCTCTCTTCTCCCCCTCTTTGTCTCACGCTTTCATTTTGATTTTGTAGTTTACAATAGGAATTGTGTCGTTGCAGTTTCATGAACAACTTTGAACATTCGAATACAAGACCTGAACTGGTATAAGAAAGTTTGAAAATATTATTATTTGTACAATTTGGAAAATTTAATTACTGGGGAAAATAAATATAAGGGGTAATTAAATGAATTTGATGACTCTAGCTCAGTGGTGATAGTTAGAGATAAATTAAAGGTAAAAATGAGGAAGGGGAAATCGAGATGGAAGAGTTTAAGTAGAATGAGTGGAAGAGGGAGGTGGTTTTTTTGGTTTTTTAAACCAGAGTAATTATTTTGTAAATTTGAAAAATATTTAAAATATAATTCATTCTATTTTAATTTATTTTTCTATTCCGTTTTCCCGTTGCATATTTTACCCTTTCGTCAATCTCTATTTCACCACCATTTCTATACGTTTGTTATCAACCGAAGACAGCCACCAAAGAGCTGCCTATGCTAGGCGCAACAAGATGAATCTGGTGACCACACATGGATTCTTTCAACAGTTGAAAACAAATTAAGTTTTCAGTGTTCCACTGAAGTGGGTCGTGCAGTATATTAGCAAGACGGCTAATGGGAATATATGATGAATTTAGGGAAGTAATTTCAAAACTTCGATTGCTTAAACACACACACTCTCACAAATACCGACGCAAACGGCGGTGCTTATGTGTGTGTGTATACATGTATATATTTTGACTATACATACATACATACATATATATATATACATATATACACAGACTCACACACACACATATATATACACATATACTTATATCTATAATATACCATGTGACGATATATAATATATATATATATATATGCATATATAAGCATCTGTATGTATGTGGGTGTGTGGGTGTAAATATGTGTAGTGAGAAAGAGAGACCAATAGGCGAACAGTTAACAGCAATGTAACGTTTCGATATTTTCCGATAATTATACAGTTCTTACAGCAATAGATTGCCGTAGTTCAACATGGCGCATTTCACAATTGCTTGCTAGTTTGCCTCGTAATGAAATGTTTTCAGTTTAACAGAAATACTATCTGACTATTTAATTCGAGCAATATAATTATATATATAAGGGGACTAGAATTTTTCTGATTAACAAATTAATTAGGAATTTTCCAGCACTATGTTACGTTACCCTGAATGTAATTTGATTTTCAGAATGTTATGTCGAAAGCAAAATGTTTAATGAAATATTGCTAAATCTGGAAATATTGGGACTGGGTTTCCGCCATTCCATATTTCTAAGATAATTCAGTTATGACGTTTTCCGTCTCCTTAGCCGTCACTACCCAGCTCCACTAAATGCACTTTAATTTGCTTTTGACACTTCTTGTTGAGATAGTAGCACTATATAACTGAGTTAGAAGTCTCCAGTTCTGCAGTTATAACTAATTTAACTAACCTAATCCTTTGCCTTCGCAACGACTCCACTTCTATACCCCATTCTCGTTCTCCCTCCCCACACTTTCTCTCAATTTACATACAAACACACATATACACGACCCCCTCCCCTGAGTTGCAGAGTTTGGAAGCAATCATTATCAAACTTGGTACAAATTACTCGAAACCAATGAGAATATGCACCGTGGAAATTGATTGATTGAATAATAGTGTCTTTATTCGAGTCAATCGGTTTGAAAGAAAGCGCACATTGTTTGCAGTCCTAAGCCGATTCATTCGCCATTCTGTTTGTACGTACCGGAGAGCGTCTCGGATTCTTCTTGCTCTTGTTTCTCTTGCCTCTAAATCTAATGTCCACCTTCACTATTATCATAATAATGTTTTGGGCGTGATTTGATTTTCGTACACATAATTCTCTTTCCCTTAGATCTTTATTATTCCTAACCAATTCCGATAAAGACAATTTTATTACCGTGCGTTTCTTTTCTTGTTCTTATCTTTGCGATTATTCCTTTGTTGTGGGTTTAGTTATCATTGTGGTGGTGCGATGCTGAACGTTATTATCATTATGCTAGGCGCATACTATTATTTTTCATTTAGTTTGCTGTGTTAAATACAACTCAAAATATTTTGTATGAATTTTCCTGTGTTTATAACTGAATACAGTTTATTGTTTCGTTTCTTCCATTCTAACATATTACACTGAGTGACACCACATAAAATTTCAACAGAATTCTTTTGCCAGCTTTTAACATTATTGATTCGTTATTTTCTTTTCTTTGTGTATTTGGAGGCGTTGTTTACAACAGATTTTACTTCCTTCAAATAATTATTTATTTGCACTAAATATTATAAGAAACGAGCCACATTTACAAACTCAAAATAACCAAGTCTGCTATAGCTGAGACGTACACGGATTTACTTCCTGAAAACTAATTGGAGCTAATGGATACAGAAATTTACTGTAATTGAATCATACAAAATCACTAAAGAATAAAACATAACTTGAATTATCGCTTATATTACAAACAGCAAATTCATAGCCCCCACCCCTACCCCATTTGGTACAATCTATTTTTAATTTACCTTGAAATGTTGAGTTTTTTCGTCTTAATCACAATTTTATCATTACGTTGATGAACCCTTTTCTTCAACAGACGCTCAGTTGTTAATTAAACTTTTTTGCCCTCTCATTAACCATATTACCATGCGCTTGCCATGTGTAAAGTGTCTCTGGGTATTTTCGCCAGACCTAATTATGCAATATAGTTTTGGAACTTGTGACTCGACTATAATCCAAATAATGGACGTTGAGATTGATGAATAGCTTACTAACGAACAGGTTTTCTATATAACAGTATAAAACATTGATTCAGTATATATGTAACTGACTTTCATCAAGTGGTACCGTAATTGCATCCAAACAGTATTCAATAACACCTTGTATCTATGTAACAGAGCTCAATCGAACTGTCTCTTATTAATTAACAAATAACAATTCCGAATATCATTGCTACTGTCTCTGGTGTTGTTCTTGTTATTGTTGCTTTTTATAATCCCCTGTTTTTGGACATGTTGTTATTGCCTGCAAACAAGCAAATTACTATACATCTCACCGACAAAACGTGAAACAGATGCAATTGATGCCTGGAGATTGCAAAAAGAGAACACTAAATCGCAAACTTATCTCCCACGAACAGGAACTAAAAGCTGTCAGTGAGAAACTCCGGCTTCAGAGCAGAGGAACCGGAAGCAAAACAATAAACAGAAAATTGTCTTTCTTCTGTTTGGTATCTGTTTTACTTAAGATCTCTTTATTCAATATTTTCTCTGCTATAAAGCAATTGACTTTGATCTGAGGGTCCTTTAGCTTCAACTTTAAGCAGTTTCAATGACCGTGGAGAAGTGCTCTCTCTGTCCTCTCATTAGCATCTGTTATGTTATTATTGAGTACCAAATCAGCAACGATGGAAAAGTACTTTAAGAAAATGTATGTCAGCCTTGATCACCTGGTATTTTATTCACAGCAGTGTATCTTAGTATATCTAATGTTTCCTACGTTTCAGAGACTCTAGATCCTGATTTACATAAACTTGGCTCCTATTTCTAGCAAGTAGAATGAGTGCGCACTGACCCCCACTCATGTAAAGAGTGTGAAACTGTTTGCAATAGATTGTAAAAGCTGATCACAAATGTATCTCAGCATGTATTGCCTCGCAAAATACATTTCTACATTTCCTGATGTTACTAATACGTCAACACAGCATGGAAATTATTATAAGTATAACATAACGAAGTATTTTATAAGTTTAAAAAAGAACTTTAGTCTTCTTGTGAATCATTTCCGAAATCAGCGTCAGTACGACGCTGGCTTCGTCATTACTAGTTTCGATCTTTATTCGGTTCTCCAGAGAGCTTCTTTAAGTGCAGTCGCCTTGTAGCCGAGAATGAAAAGCACGTACACAATCATACACACACATACATACATACATACACACACACTCTCTCACACACACTCACATATATATATATGTAAATACGTGTGTGTGTGTGTGTGTGTGTGTGTGTGTGTGTGTGTGTGTGTGTGTGTGTGTGTGTGTGTGTGCGTATGTGTGTGTGTAAGATAAGCACGTAGGTAAGCGTGGTAATTAACTTACAACTGTGCATACGACAGACGTTAATAAATAACGAAGAATCAAAATGTAAAACATTCAGAAGAAGGCAAAACATTGTCATATTTCGTAGATATGTTTTCTCTCTGTAAAACGGAGCACATGAGAACGTGATGTAAATATCTGCCATTTATTTGTTCAAAGATTATATTCGTTTTGGTACATTTTGTTTTTGAAATCAAACGCTTAAGGTGTCTGTTACGGTCAATGGTTTGAAAGAATTGATGGAGCGCCGAATAAAATATCCTATGGTATTTAGTTACTTTCTGTACATTAAGGGTTCACATTCCATTGAGGTCAACTTCGACATTCATATTTTAAGGATCGATAAAATATTTACCCATCAAACCCTCATCGATTTAATGGATAATAAGCTCTCCATAATTTATGGAATTGTGCCAATGTTAAAAATCAATACAATTTACTTTGCAGACATCTAACTCGAATCAAACCAAAAGCTATTGTGACTGAGCTAGGAGAGCATTTGATTGGAAGTGTGATTATAGCTGCCTCTGATATCGCTACCACTAATATTACTGCGTATAATGATTACAAGCAAGAGGGAAATTTCGTTTGAAATTCTCAAGTATTTACTTTTGGGTATTGAGTTAAAGTAATATTACAATTTATGTTTTAAATTAATTGATGAGACTTCGATATATGTTATCGAAAATATCTTGGCAATAATACCTTTTTTTTACATTTCCATAGCTGCATTGCTATGAAATTATTAAAAATTATAAGTTACACGCTTTACTGAAATATTTGATTAAAAAGAGTTTCATATACTAATAAGGGTAAGATAATTTCATTTTATTATGAGGGTGTTGCGGGGTAGAATATGAAGGTCCACTAAATCTAGAAACTACAAAGAGAAGTAACTTGCAAGAATCTTAGTCTCAAAAACACACCAGAAACTTCATACTCACAGATGTTGCTTCTGTATGTTATTCCGATGAAAGTGCACCTGAAAATGCATGCCGTCCCCATGCTCCACTACTCTAACAACTACATATTAAGCCAATCAAAATATCTACCCTTAATACACTTTTCAAACACACCAAAGTTTGCTACAACACTAGCAAAACTTTCCCAGTAACATGAAGCTCAATCATACAAAATTGTCGCAGAGAAATTTGGAGGTTTGGGGTTCGATCCCACTGTTTATCACCATCGAAATTTATTTTCTGCTACTGCCGCGGGTCGAATAATTGGTTACGAGGAAAATTTAGCAGACGGAAACCGTGTCGGTTACGTATCAGAAGAACTGTTCTTGTTCTTGGGTGGTGGGCGTATTTTGAATGCTTCACAATAGTCGGTGTTTTGCCAGTATTGCAAGTATTCGTGTGAAGACACCAGTCAGACGATAATACTTCCTCCCAACAATCTTGAAGGCATTGAGAATAATTCTGGGCATTGTCTTTCCTCCTTTGACGAAGTGGTATATTTTTGTCACAAATACAATTTATCCGGACACCATTAGATTTGCAATGCACCAGAATTCTGCTTGAACAGCGATGGACATCGCCTCAAAAATGTTATATCTAGTCATGCTCAAACTTCCATCTACGTTACACTGAAATTATGCTCCACCGCCAATTAGCCACAGCTCCTAAATCGATATTCAATCGCCCAGAAATATATGGAATTCGATAGCAACATGGCATAACTACACTACAAAAATACACTATACAACACCGTGAGTTCAAATTCTTTGCGAAGCATTTTGGGAAAACGTTTTACCATATCCATAAATCGGACTGAGCTTTTTATGTTCAGTTATATAGCTATGAAAGAAAAGAACGCCAAGAGATTTGCTCTATTTTTCTTTCTTTTGTAGACAACGAAATCAATCGATACATATTGAGCATTTGACAGTTGATTGCATTTAGTGGATTCAACTTACATGCATTGCGATCAGGACACAATGGGAGTATATCTTGATCGATATTTCCTACTTCAGGAATACATGAGTGGTTGTTTCTTATTTTGGCACCCTGTAAAACAAAACGTAGCTTCCGATTTGCTCCTCTCATTTACTAATATAAATACAGGGAGCAGTGTGCAAATCGTAAGTTACATCTGATTATTGATTTTACTTTTATTACAGTGGGTGATCATCTCTAAAATTTCTCCCTCAAATTTTAATTAAACGCTTTCTATCTACGTTAAAGACAGATTAGAAATAATTAGAATGGAATCACGTTCCCTAAAATATCAGTTTGTTTCCTATCTTATAATATATAATCCTTACTTAATTAAAAGGATACCAGTATCTATTTATTTAATCTTCTTATTAAAAGGCCAAACTGAAACGTGATGCATTTCCCAGTAAAATGCGTTCCCAACAAAGTCAGAGGACGTTTATGCGATATGTGTGGAATAATGTCCAACGAATGCGTTGGATGAGTGTATAAAAAGTTGACTGAGATGTTTCAAACCCAATATTTCATATGAAATGACAAAGTTAATCAAGACAAATGTCCTTTCTTACTTCAGACGATGAAACATCACTCTTATATTGCTCTATCCATGTTGCCTCTTTTATTATTCCTTATCACAGAATCTTTAATACTTTTAATTTACGAGAGATAATTGTTCTATATTTTCAAGTGATTTAAAAAATTTGACAGTGGTATGTCGTGTTAACAACGGTAGATCGTTTTGTTTGCTTACTAAAAACATTTCGACAGATACATTGTTTTGTAAAGATAAAATAATAATAAAACGTTCAGCTTGGGAATTTTTAGATGCTGCACAGCATACATTAGCTTTCTTTAAAAGCAACGTCAAACCCACATTTATAGAAATATATTTGTAACATTGCAGTGAAAGTGGCATCATGCCAACAAATCAGTGTCCTTATAGTACAATTGATTATATAAAATGGGTAAAAGCTGCATGAATTTAACCTTTCTATTTTGTGAATGATAAATATATACCACATAGTTTAGCTGAAAAGTTCTAATTCATTAAACAGCGCCACGAATTAAAGGAAATTCAGTTACACATTTCAAATCAAACTTTTGTGTTAAATGAAATTCTATTGAATTTTAGTTTAATAGTTGGATTTGGGAATAAAGCCACAGTTGTACTTGAGACACCACAAGTGTTATATTCTATGTCAAGTGTTAGTCATTTCCCTAAAACAGATGAAATAAATACGATTTCTCGCACAGTAGACTCCCTGAAAAGAAATAGGCTGAATCTGTCTGTTTTGTGCTTTGAAATCAATCTTTTCTAGGAAATTGGAAAATAAGAAAATTTAACAAATGTAATGTGTTTATAAATTGTCGGGCGCAATCTACTTTACTAAATAAGAAAAAAAGAAAACGCCGAGGGGTTAATCTACGTTTTCAGAAAACTCCAGTGCCTGATATTGCAAATATGTAAGTTTGTATGTTCTTTAGACAAAAATTATCGATACAATGAGAGCCTCGAAAACAAGTTGTTCATGGTTTATGTCACATCGGTTCTACAGGACAGTTTTGGAAAGCAAATCATTGAACTTAATATTTTAACACTAATCATAATTGCAGATCTGGAAGCAGAGTGTGAACACTTTAATGTACCGAGAGTATCTAGAAAAGGGCTCCAATGGTTAATGTTATTCCTAATGGACAACGCCATTTGATCTGGGCATATGACATCGGAACAAGCCAGCATTGATGGCTATTGTGCCAAATTCTCTGCCCATCACGAAACGGTTAAAATTCAGGACGAAGGCCTTTCAAGATTCACTTAAATATAAATACTTGAAAGAGAACGAAACTACCCATGATTTAGTCTTAATCCATTCGTATAAAGTATGTAGCCTATCCTTAAGAGAGATCAATAATGCTGCTTATCTATTTCGCCCTCGCGTTATCGATAATGCATTAATGTACACATATACTAAATCTATGCCAACATAATCTCTAGAATTATAAAGTGTAGATGAATGTTTCCACATATTTTCCAAGTCATGTGAATGCATGCACCTTGAATGATGCATTTAACGTATTTCAAAGTCCATTTCCATCTTAATGGAATATTTCCTTATATTTAATAGGATAATTGAAATATTTCAAGCGTTGTCCTGCGAAATATATGTTTCAAAACTTGTTTGATTTCATTTTCACCTTAAAATTTTCTTTCGTGAACACGCAATTAGCATTTAATTAAAATGAAGAAAATATTGAAACCTGTACGAGTGTGAAGTTCAGTAGTGTTATAGTACTAAGAGAACTCGGGTTCAATGTCACTGCGTTGCACCTAAGAAAATATCTTCAGTTAAAGAGTAACTGATGTTAACAGAAGAACTTAACACACACACACGCACACACACACACACACACATACATACATATATATATATATGTGTATATATATATATATATATATATATATATATATATATATATATATATATACATACACACATACACACATATATAGCTAGCTAGCCAGATACATATATACGTACACATCTATATTTATATAGATACATATATATACATATATATTAACAGACACACACACATATATATATATATATATATATATATATATATATATATATATATATATATATATGTGTGTGTGTGTGTGTGTGTGTATATATAGTCACTAGGGTGATTAAGAGTGCTATTCAGTTCTAGAATTGCTATAAATAAGAGTCAGAACAACTCTTAGCCACGGAGAAGCACTTCTCGCATGATTGAGAAAGGAGACAAGGTCCCCACAGCTAAAATTACAGACCCAGATCATTGATGATTTCCGATTTAATTAATCCTCATGAATGACTCTCAGCCGGTTGCCGAGTCTTAAAGCTTACTCGCCATGTAAGTTTATAGAGAATGCTGGTGCTAGCTAGCAGCCTTGGTCACGTTAATGACCTTTATAGTGTGTCGTGTGCCTTTTGGTTGTAAACTGCGAATAAGCCATCTTTATTATTTATTATTTTCACTTTTACCATTTATGGAATCAACCTCCGATTCCTACAGTATTCTCTATAAATAGACATGGCGAGTTAGCTTTAAGCTTTGGCAACAGGGGGAGAGCCACTGGTGAGGATTAATCAAATCCGAAATTGTCAATGATCTGGCCGTGTCTCGTATGCTGTAGGGTAGTTGTCTCCCTTGTCAGTCATTAGATAAGTGCTTCTCCGTGGCTAAGAGTTGTTCTGACTCTTAATTCTAGCAATGCTGGTGTTGACCAGCACCCTTACTCACCTTAATGACCTCTATACTTGGACCATTTGGTTGTAAATTGCGTGCGAATAAACCACCTTAATAAGTATATATATATATATATATATATATATATATATATATATATATGTGTGTGTGTGTGTGTGTGTGTGTGTGTGTGTGTGTGTGTGTGTGTATATATATGTCTATATATATATATATATATATATATATATATATATATATATATATATATGTATATATATATATATATATATATATATATATATATATATATATATATATATATATATATATATATATATATATATATATATATATATATATATAAGGCGTGCGGTGCGACAGCGTAGTCATGGTCTAATGAATGAATCAAGTAAAAGTTAAAAGGTATCAAGATATGTGTATAAATTGATCGATTGATCGATAGATAGATAGATAGATAGATAGATAGATAGATAGATAGATAGATAGATAGATAGACAGATAGATGTGTTTGTTTAGATGGTACTATATTTCCTCGTTTGTTAAGAGGGTACTATTTTCTTGTGTCACTTTCCTAATTTGCATTTAAGTGATGTGAGACAGATATTTGCATAACCTACATTGTCATACGACTTGTAAACACAGACGACTGTCTACATCAACACCAACCCAATCGTTCTCCACCATCGCACACAGAAATAACAAGCAATTCATGCGTAAAGCGTATCATGGGGCCGAATATTCATAACAGGTTTGGTGGGGGGTAGGTCCTTTGAACTTGCTGCACAAAGCAGGCAATCAATAACAACACATGGGAATATACTTCAACATCCAGTGAAACAAGTATATCACTATTCTATGATAAAAATGCTTATCTAAACAAATGACCGAAATATTCATGTCTTGGTATTAATACATAATGGCTATAACATATCAAGTGACACATTTAAAAACACAAATGTCCACTAGGGAAATATGTGTCTGTTGTACAGGCGTATTTTACACCGATCGTCTACACCTAAAATCAAAATATCACAATATATTTGTACACATACTAGACGAAAACTAGCCCTAAACAAGCTGAATGGCTGGAGCACAAAACACTGGCTAATTTCAGATATATTCACAAAACGAATGTCATATGAAGGATTGAGATAGGTGGAATATGAACTGTGAATATAGAACGGACACTTACATTCATTTAGTTCGTTATTACTTTGATGCTACTGCAAACGAGAATCTGCATTCGCTCCACAACATACTTGAAAACGGTCCAAGTCGATCTGCGCCAAATCAAAATCCCTTCCGGTGAATTCACGTGGCTCCCACCATATCTCGGTAGGGAAGTGAAGACAGGGTGTCATTAGTGTCTCCTTCTGCTTTCCACCTCTTCGCTGCGCTTACATCTGGTGGATTACACCAGAGTTTTGTCTTTCGAGTCTGCCATCACCATCACCACCAGTACCTTCCCTACTTTATAAATGTCGTCTATTGATGCCAGTGGTAAACGCAACGATCGTCAGAGTTGAAAACCTTCGCACAAATGAAGAGAACCTAGAAATACTTAAACCAAAATTCCTGTAGATTTGTCCAAACTATACAAATGACATGCAAAGAAGATCGCTCTAATGAGATCAAATAACAAAGCGTTTAAAAAATATCGTCATAGTAACCGGGTATCATGAAAGGAAGAGACCTATTTCGATCTTATTAGACAGCGTCTGCCACATAAATTCGAAAATCTAGGAAGTATTAAGAATGATGAATATACAAACATAGAAGGAACGCTGATGGTAAATTAGTGATGTCGATGACATTTTTATCGACAAGAGTGAAATACAGGAAAGAAAGAGAGAAGCCCCTGCATTTAAACTTAAAAAATCTATTTAAATATATTTGCATTAATTTCAATATATATTTACATTTTAAAAATTATAATCAATAGATTCTTAAAGATGGCGTTATCAGGGAAAACTTACGTTAAAATGTAGATATATTAGTAAATCACATATCTACACGCATACTTACCGTATTTCTATTGATGTATTTGATATATATATATATATATATATATATATATATATATATATAGAGAGAGAGAGAGAGAGAGAGAGAGAGGGAAAGAGAGAGAGAGAGAAAGAGAGATAAATATATATGTATATATAAATGCGTATATATATATGTATATATATATTGTAATATGTATACATGTATATAAATTCATACGTAATTATATATATACATACATATGTACGCATATGTATGTATATATGTATGTTTGTATGTATGTATGCATGTATGTATGTATGTATGAATGTACGTATGTATGAATGTACGTACGTATGAATGTAGGTAGGTACGTAGGTAGGTAAATAGATAGGCATAATGACCCTGGAGTTTTCGCTGTAATTTACTAGAATAGACGAATAACTGTATACAGAAATGTAGATTACTCATACATAATTATACAATTACTGAGATTTGCATAATTCGCAAGTAAAATTCTGCAAACTCATATAGGTATATAGATCATATGCTTATGTACGCATATGTGTGTATTTCTGTATACATGTAAATGTATATGCATATATATATACACACATATATATATATACATATATATATGTATATATATATACATATATATATATCATGGCATATATATTGCCGCGTAGGCACATATATATTCCCATATACAGAAAAGACACCTCACACACACAAACGTCTGTGTGATTATAACTACATATATCCACGCATAGCGTATGTATTTTTATATTATATATGTATGCGATGTAGCATAGTTTTAGTTGTGCATAATATAATTTGCTGTAACTATATAATTACATAAATGTTTGTGTAATCACCCATTTTCTCGTTTGAATTTAAGTCTATTTTTAATTTTTGTAACAAAAGGTTATATATATATTTGTACGTTTGTAATATAGGTAGGTATGTTGGTATGAAGGTAAATAGGTAGGTATATATATATTCATATGCGCGTTTGCGCAGGCCTGTGTATACATACATACGTATATGTAGATGTGTTTCCGTGTGTGTGTGTGTGTACATACACACAGAAACACACACACACACACACACACACATATATATATATATATATATATATATATATATATATATATATATATATATATATATATATATTCAGATGAATATGGTACTTAAGTTGAGGCACCAGAATTTACTAAGGTATTATCCACACAATTTCAAAATAAGGTGATTGGAATCAAAATAAGCAACAAGGATATCCAGAGGTAATGCAGTACGATCGTTTCACGCAACTCCATTTAATTGAACAATGCAGACATTAAATCAATTTAAATGCAGAGCAATCCTCAGCTACACAAAGACATAGAATTTAATTAAATTAAAATAGATGGACGCATTAGTATATTTTTGCATAAAATCTCCAAGTTAAGGAGATAGACAAAGTTAAGGGGATATACAAAGTTAAGGAGATAGACAAAGTTAAGGAGATGGACAAAATTTATATTTAATATAGATATTAAACAAACAAGCTCTCCTGAATGTTGTAGTTGCCTGTGTCTAATAAAGTCTAATAAATAATTTAAACAAATATTTCATCTATTTTACACTTTCAGAGAAGAGAAGAAAATAGATTAAAAGCCGCAGCGTAGAAACAAAATGTCTGTTGTTTGTATGATTGCTTCTGAGAGGACGCGGTGTCTTGAAACGTATCCTACAGCCATAGTCTTCATGATATAAAGGATAGAAAGATTTTCGGATTCTGGTCACAAGCTTTCATATTATAGTTTCGCCAATAGAAGCAACTCGTTAAGATTGGGTGCGGCTGTTTGAATGCTTTGTGATTTGGCACGGCTTATCGGACATTCAACCTGCTTTGACGCTGGAGGCAAACACACGTGCACGCTCACGCAGTGATAAATTAATATATACAATGTGTGAGAGAGAAGAGAGAAAGAAACATTAAACATACATACAAATATAACTAGAAGCTGACACGCATAAACAGCGAGAGAGACAGAAGGAGATAGAGATAGATAGAGAGATAGAGAGAGAGAGAGAGAGAGAGAGAGAGAGAGAGAGAGAGAGAGACAGAGAGAGAGAGAGACAGAGACAGAGACAGACAGACAGACAGACAGACAGAGACAGAGACAAAGAGTGGGGAGAGAGGGGGGAGAGGGGAGAGAGAGGGGAGAGAGGAGGGAGGGGAGGGAGAGGGGAGAGGGGGGAGGGGGGAGAGAGGTAGTAGGAGAGAAACATTAAAACAAGTGAAACATCAAAACATCTGTTGTGAAACGCGTCAGAATCGGATCAGAGATTCTAAACGGTTGTGCCAAAACGTATCACAGTCTCAATAGAAACAACTCAATCAGATACTGGTATCCAGCTATGACTCTTATTTCTTTCTGCAGTACATTGAGCCATCCCAGTAAATTGTATGGTATGAATTCGACGACTCATTTTTATATTACTCTTATGACTCATTTCAGTTTTCCATCTAGTTTAAAATGGGGTTTTCTACTTGAAGTGCTAATGCAAAATAGATTAAATGTTTATTTTGTTATAAGGAAAAAAGAAAAGCATTCTAACGGCTTCCTCATTTTTCAAATTAAATTTCATAATGCCTTACATAAATATCCTCAAAGAAAAATTTAATTACACATCTATCTTTGCCGGGATAAAGGAGAAAAATAACTTCTCTTGTTTTCAAGCAGAATTTAATTAGGTACATACATCTATAAAGGCATAGACCCACACGCAAATACACACACACACATACACGCACACGCATATACGTATATATATATTGATTCTTACGCACAAATCTCTCTCTCTCTCTATGTATATATATATATATATATATATACACACACACACACACATATATATATATATATATATATATATATGTATGTATTATGTATGTATGTATACACATGCACGTATACACACTCTGCAAAAACATGGATGTCTATGTTCATAATGTTGCTGTTCCAAGAACAGATATAGCTTCCATTTACGTTCTGGTAAAGTCCCTTTATGTCGAGATCGATTTTTAAAGGGACATATTGCACTTTTCTTGTAAAATCGATGAAATCAATAATAGGCAAACTACAGTGTGGCATATATTCGCCTATATCTTTGAGACACTCCTTATTACATAATGATAGAAAATAATAAATGCAAAAGAAAATAACATATTTTTATTAAAATTATTAAAAATGGCGCAGGCGTGGCTGTGTGTTAAGATGTCTGTTTCCCAACTACAAAATTCCTAGTTCAATCCCACTGCATTACTTATGGACAAGTGTCGTCTTCTATATCCTCGGGCCGACCAAAACTTTGTGAATGTGGTAATGTGGTAGAGGAAAATAGAAAGAAGAATGTATGTGTGTGTGACAGTGTGTGTGTGTGTGTGTGTGTGTGTGTGTGTGTGTGTGTGTGTGTGTGTGAGAGAGAGAGAGAGAGTGGGTGTCCTTTTGTCTGTGTTTGTGTCCAAATCGGTGTTGGTGTGATTACGTCCCTTTATCCTAGCAGTTCGTCAAAAAAGACCGATAGAACAAATACTAGGTTTTAAAAAATTAATAAGCACTGGTGTTGAATCATTCGACTACAATTCTTCAAGATGGTGTCCCAGCATGACCGCCGTCTAATGACTAGTAAAGATCTAATGTCTATTTACAAGTAAAAGATCCTAATTTTCATATGTTTGTTTAATAAACGCTACGTGAGTCTTTAATATATAAACTTAGTTTGAAATACAGGAATAAGTAAAAAAATATGTCCTTTTACGTAGACTGAAGGATGAACAGAGACTCCTTTACTCCCACTTGTGTAAGGGGAAAAGAAACCAGGGAAGATATGAACTGAGATTCAAAGATACTTCAAAAATGAATATGAAGTGGAATGGAATTGATCATAATAAATGGCAAATTCAAGCGGGAAAACAACCAGTATGGAGAATGTTTATCAAGTCATGCGAAAGCCATCGACAGTTATCTTCGAAAACACTGACTGCAGATAAGATCAATTTCTCGGTATCATCCATAGCAACAATCTAAATATAATTAGTGCTCCACTAGTTGGCTGGTGGTCACCATGTTGAGTTGTCCTGGAGTTTAGACACATACATTACGTGTTTATATATTTCCGAGGATTTACTTTATTTCCGTAATTCGCTGTCTTGAATTTGCTTAAATATTAATGAACCACATTTTATCGCGACATCAAGGAAATCCTCTTACAGAATTCATTTCCTATAAAGCTCTTAAAGGTCGAAAATCTTCGCAGATTGTAAACATTCTCAGAATAACTACACACATATATAGAGTACTTGCAAAAGTTCCTCTTATACCAAAAAGTCTATTTCTAAGCCGATAGCTTATTAGGATTATATACTGACACTCTTTTAAAGGTTCATCTCTAATCGTTTTCATGACACTTTATACACCACAAACTTCATTGTACAGAAAAAATGTATAAAATATGTAAAGCAATAAAATATATAATATTGGTATTTTCCTAGTCGTACGTCCATAAAGCTCGTTCACTGTCTATGGCTACCTAGCGCCATCCACAGTAATTACACAATTATCGCTGCATCCACCTCAGGAATTCTTACGTGTACGTTGAGTATAAAACAAATTATACGGGAAACTTTATTGCTCACGACGATCGTTTCGACACATCCTGCATCGCTCCCTCGCGGGTGAGAAAGTATACAACTAGTTTAGTGCATCCCACTGTGACAGGCCTCTCGTTAGGTGATGTAATAAGCGGTATCTCTTTAAATGAATTCTGTTTCGCTCGGATTTTGCAATGATTTACGACGCTGGAAAGGTCATTTATGTAAATTATAAAGAGGAGCGGGCCCAAGACAGTCCCCTGAGGGACACCATTGGTGACTCCATCGACCACAACTTCTTGTGTTCTATTCGCCAGGAAATACTTAATCCAGTGTAGAAATTTTCCAAGGATTCCAAAATGTTCATGGATAAGTTCATGAACTTTGGTTCTTTTCTCTCTCTCTATCTCTCTCCCCCTCTCTCTCTCTCTCTCTCTCTCTCTCTCTCTCTTAATATATATATATATATATATATATATATATATATATATATATATATATATATATATATATATATACATATATATACAGGCAAATCGAAAATAAATACAAAAGCAAAAATATAAATAGAAACGAAACCAACAAATGTCAAAAGGAAATAGAAATTGAATGTATTGAGGGGACGTGACATGACTCTTCGTCAGAACAAGAAAAGAGGAAAGATCCGGAGAGGGGGAAAGGAGAGTCAAAGAAATTTGTACTAAATACTGAACGAATTAATTCCTTAATTTTGGGAATCTTTCATATTCATTCGAGGAAATTCAAAACTAAACCGCCACAATAATTGATAATGAATCAGAAAATGCTGAGATAGTAATTTAAAATAAATCGATATGAATTTCTTGTAATTTATATCGAATGATCAAAACACCCAAGAATTATATACTGCAGCTCTTTTTTTTTTTTTGTATCTTTAACCATGAAATTTACCGCCGGTTAGCAATATCGATAATTCTATATGTTAAAAGTATTATCTGATCTGCAAGCAGATTGAGATTCCGCTGCATACACAAGTGTATTATAAATCCTTGATTGCAGAAAATATCAACCTATAGCATATATATTAGCTACACTATTTTCTCAATCATTTCAAATTAACTTCCCTCCTTCTAGGGGTTAGTTAGCAAATGGCGCTAGAAGGCTTTTTTCCGTCTACCTCACATTGGGAATTTTTTATTTAAAAAAAAAGCGTATATAGTATACTTCATCCTTTATAATAATTATCTAAATTTATGCTATTACCTCACTCCTTAATCTATCTCGCTCTTCTCTCACTGTCTATCTCGTTCGCTCTTTAAATCTATTGACACATAACTACATAGATAGATAGATAGATAGATAGATAGACAGATACATATATTGTTATCCAATATATAAAATTCCCCTTTATTAATATTACTGTTTCAATGATTTACATATACATTAGATTTTATAACGGAATTGCTACAAGTTTTCACGATAATTAAGATATTTGTCATTCAGAGAAAGTTTTGTTCAAAGATAATTACGATGGAATTTCATTTTCTTGTCTATTTTTATATTCTCGTATTTATACATTAACAGAGATGAAGATAAAATCCTTTATAGTTACTTATATGTAAATATATGATATACATTTCATCTTTGTCCTATTTGATCTGGAATTTAAATATGAATATATATGCTCATGGGTTGGTATGAATACGTACTCATGTATATATGCATGAATACATATGTATGTGTATGTATATGTGTACAAAGAGAGAAAGAGAGAGAGAAGGAAAAGAGAAGAAAGGAGGGTGTGGGTTAGAGAGCGACCATACACACGCATATTCATTACGACCATGTGATTGTATCTCTTACATGTCTACAGGGATACATGCACTCACACCCACGTTCATCTCCCTTTAGAAACAGACGCAAGCGGTACTAGTCACATGGCAGCTATGCGCATATGCGTATACGTTTGCCGTCCGATAATGATCCCGAATAGAATAGTAATATGTAACCCTAACAAGCTATTGTCGAATATCTCCAATGGGGCGTAATATGTAGATCTAAAGAATATTCAATTGAATTCAATATGTAGATTAATGCAAATAATTGGCAATGAAATATATATATATATATCAAGAACTGATACCACCGGAAAATTTTTGACGAAAATAATCTATTCATATATGCTAAAAATTTGAATGCGTGTATGTATGTATGTATGTGTTTGTATGTTTGAAACAGGTTTTGGCGTATATGCTTTCATCGCAATACCGTTGCTTGCATATGTTGTTGAATAGTCTTGATTAGATTTGTAGCTAAGTTGCATAATTGCAATTATCTGATAATTTGAAGTTCGATATGTTGCTTAAATAGAACGACATAATCATCAGATTCGTCAGATCAAATGTAATGCTTTCGATTATTATTTTTTTTTACATATTCTTTATAATGGCTCTGATAAAAGTTCAAAAACACGTCATGTTTGATTGCTTTCGAAATACTTCCTCGTTTTAATACATACATACACGTACATACTTAAATTCATATATATACTGACACACATTGTATATATATATATATATATATATATATATATATATATATATATATATATATATATACATATGGGGAGGTGTATGTATGTATGTATGTATAGATAGATAGATAAATAGATAGATAGATACGTTCATACACACACACACACACACACACACACAGATATATATATATATATATATATATATATATGTATGTATAAAGTCCTATTTGAAATTCTTTGAAAATGTTATAGAAGCGTGGTTACGTATAAGTTACTTCTAAACCGTGAATTACGTACTTCGTTGTCTCGTGCCCTGTTCAGTATAAAGGAAAAATTTAAATTATTCATAGCTCGGAATAACTAACGTAAGCTTTTTCGTTTTTCTTCTCCACTTAAACACAACGCTGCGCAAACATCTGGCTTTATTAACGATGTAGTGCAGTTCATAACATTATGCTAAACCTTGTAGTGGTTTCGATCCGCGGCCCGATTTCAGTTTTTAATTTATCCTTTTCTGTGTGTTCTTAACCACACCCTTAAACGGGTGTGGTTAAAGGCTTGTTTTGCAACCGCCTGGTTTCACATTCAGCCCCACTGCGGGGCACTTTGGACAGGTGTCTTCTACTGTAGGCCCCAGTCGATGAAACACTATGAGTGAATCTGGTAGACGGAAACTGTGTGGAAGACTGCCATACATATATAGATATGCATGTGTTTTTGTGTGCTCCACAAACTACTAGGCGGCGATTGTAGCTTTGTTTACGACTCCATTAATTAGCAGTTCAGCAAAAATGAACGAAGCGAAAGATTAATTATCATACTTCTAGAAAATAAGGCTACTGGAAGAACAGCGAAATAATAGAAGCAATGATAGAATAAGAGCTTGTGGAGCCCGGGAGGGGACGATTTCAGGCCTTGTCCGTATTGTAGAAAGATTTATTAGAAGTAAGACGAAGGTTTTAGCACGCCGAATGGAATGCTTATGTTCTGAGTTCAAATTCCTCTCAGGTAAACTTTGCATTTCATTATTTCATTCTTTCGGGGTTGATGAAATAAAAGTTGAAAGCCAGAGTCGATATAATTGAAAAGACCCTGGTCAAAAAATTACAGGCATTGTGCCTGTAGTAGAAAGTTGAATTCTTATTATCGTGATGAGGCGGCGAGATGACAGAAAAGTTAGCACGCCGTGCGAAATTCTTAGCGGTATTCCGTCTGCCGCTACGTCCTGAGTTCAAATTCTGCCGAAGTTGACTTTGCCTTTCATCTTTCGGGATCGATAAATTAAGTATCAGCTGCGTAATGAGGTCGATCTAATCTACTGGCCCCCTCCCCCAAAATTTCAGGCCTTACACCTAGAGTAGAAAATAGCCAAAGCGGCGAGCTGACAGAATCATTAGCACGTTCTGACTTCAAATTCCGCTGAAGTCGACTTTGTCTTTCATACGCTCGACGTCGATAAATTAAGTACCATTGAAACACTGGGATCGAGGTAATCGACTAGTCCCCTCCCCACAAATTTCGAGCCATGTGCTTATAGTGGAAATGTTCAAATGCATATAACTCCATCCGGTTTTTATTTGATTTTTTCCTTTTTCGTGTGTGTGAAAGTGATAAATTATGTTTGATACATTTTTATAAATCGCTATGGAAGGGAAGTCAAAGGTAAAAAAACGAAAGCAGTCGCATTGGGAGTTGAACTCAAAGCAGAGGGCAACGGAATGAATCATTTCATCGCATTCAGTCAAACATCAGTATTGATATAGATCACGCGCGCACGCGCGCACACACACGTACAAAACATACGGTCGCATACACAGAGAGGCAAAGCTGCTACTACCGGACATTACAACCGTCCTTAAACTAAAGACACAAATGAATGGAATTAAAAGTAATGTGTGCTATGGTGCATATTTCAACGTGCCGTAATAAAAGTGAAGCAAAGAATCTCATTATTAAAGCTATATTTAGAGGCAGTTCCATCCAGTCTCCTCACCAATAGGATAAAAATGCAATTAACAGATAGCTTGGGGACAAACTGTCTAGAATGATAGAGAAATAGCAGCCAGACATGCATTACTAACAAATCATGAACAATCACTACACTATGCAACAGAACCAATCAGGTAATTGTACACACATAAATAGACATATCAACATCTTTGTCTGTATATATATATGTATATATATACAAACCCGTACGTACATATGTATATATATATATGTACGTATGTATTTCTGTCTTTCTCTCTTTATATTTTTGTGTGTATGCCAGCTAATATATTTGTGTGTTTACGCGATTGTATTTGTATGTGAGCGTGTTTTGTAAGACATATGGAATGAAAACAACGGATGCACACACACACACACACACACATACACATATATATCTGTACATATGCATACATATACATATAATAGTGTGTGATGTCCATTTTTCTTTTTATGAGTGTGAAAGAGAGAGCTAGAAACATAGAGAGAGAGAGTGAGTGAGAGAGACAGAGGAAGAGAGAGAGAGAGAGAAAGAGGAAGGGCGAGAAAGAGACAGCTGCTTTCGTTACTGTTTGTTTTCTTTTTTTTTTTTTTTTGAAGCAAAGGAGATAAATGATGTCTTGATATATGGTTGCTTTAAGATAACTTTTTCGTTATTTTGCTTAATGTAACGTGCTGTGGTGTCGCGATGTAATCGTTCGGTGTAGTGTAATTATGTAGTGTATTGGAGTATATTTAGTGTGTTTTAATGCATAGAATATATTTGATGTTTTCAATATTAGTTTTATTGCTCAAGAGGACAATTAATTCCAATATCCCACTACTTCGGTATTTAATGTTCATTGTGATCACAATGAAGGTCGGAATATAGGCAAACTCGTGTGTCTGCGTATATTATTAAGCAGAACATACCGGGTTCGTTCCTCAACGGGGTTATTTAACGATTTATTCTTTCACAATTTACAACTACAGTTTAAAATTGTAAAACATAACTGTCACCACTATTGTATGAACCTGAAGATTGCATAGTTTAAAGGTAAGCCCGGAGTTATAATAGAAGTCATGGGCCCAACATGTTACCGCACAGTTGTACTGAGCCCGGATCCACGTACTTGCAAAGCGATGTGTGTGTGTGTGTGTGTGTGTGTGTGTGTGTGTGTTCGCATGTACACGTGTGTGAGAGAGGGAATGTGTGTATACGCATGTATGGTGTATGTAAGCATGTATGTGAGACGTTATTGTGTGTGTGAAGAGAACCAACTTCCTGGGACCATTAAAGAAATCTTTAACGGTGATGCGCCATGTTTGAATTCCTATCAGCGAAATTACTGCAAAAATAATGAAGCACTTCACTGCTTTCCACGGATTTGGTTTAAAAAATCCTATGCAATACAATCGTATATAATATTTTTGTAATGCATTCTCTACATGAGTATACTATAACATTTATACCAGAGCAACGTGTTGCTAAGCTGCCATAGATTATAATCTATTAGTGCACTAAATAGTACACTCTTTATCAAATGGTCTTAGTTTTTGTTCTTCTCTTTTGTGTTATTGCTATTCTTTTAAGACTTCAGCCTTGATTGTGCAGACGCTTCCTGTAAGAACCGGTGACAGCTAACTTATAACTCCATCTCCTCAATTGTATTTAATATGCCCGAGTGCACTGAACAGTCTAGTTCCGTTGTTAGAATGGTAATTCCAGTACTCGATTCTCTCCTTAACTGGCTGCAGGTCAGCGACCTTCAGCTTTCTAATCCATGTGCACAGATGTTAACTAAGCGCTTCTTTTTCAAGTTACCAGGTGAGCATTGATTCTGGATCAGTGAATTATAGCAAACCAGCTCTTTATTTTTACATATGTACTAACAAATCGCAATTACCTTTAAAACCACATTAAGTACACATATTTATACAATGATGTCCAGCTGCTAATTTTCTTACAGTTATAGTTATTTCCAGTACTCAAATAGATAACTAAATTTAATCTGCTCCTAATTTTGCTACTTGTATTAAAGTTAATGTGAGTGCTAATACGCAAATGTGTATCTAATATTAACCAACTGTTGATTTTGGATAAGATATATCTTTCAGTGGGATCAAATTTTGGTCTCCAGTTGAAGAAAATGTTACTTAGCTGATGCTATTGCCTAAAGGGTTTCCAAAATGGGGAAAAAATATAATTCCATTAATCTACCCTAATATTCTCAAGCAATTAAACTTCCTCTTTCTCCGATTACACTGTATTGCATTAATCGATACACGAAAGAAAAATTTTCAATCAGACTCAAATGAAAATTAGAAACGAAAATAAGAGAATCATCCGAACACAACGAACTGGGATTTGTGAAGTGTAAAACAGATTTCATTGCATAGGTATGCATACCAGGGTATCGATGAGATTATCGGATGTTGTTGTCCATCGCTGATTACAATGTGCTTCGCATTGGTTTAGCTTCCGAATGACGCCGCTTCCGCTGGCGGGGCGATCAGGCCAACTTACCCCATTATCAGGAAGCCATTCCCACATAGGATTAGCCATTAACGTGAACTGAAGCGTTTCGCTCTAGAACACAACGTGGTGCCTGTTCCGGGAATCGAACCCATGAAGTAGAAGCCATTAGGCCACAATCCTTTACACGAATATATATATATATATATATATATATATATATATATATATATATACATTTATATATATATATATATATATATATATATATATATATATATATATATATATATATATATACATATATATATATATATATATATATATATATATATATATATATATATATATATATATATATATATACATATATATATATATATATATATATATATATATATATATATATGTATATATATATATATATATATATATATATATATATATATATATATATATATATATCCGTGCACGTGACACAGTGTGAAACATTCTCAATGGAAGTGTCAGAAATAATTGTGGCGACAACTTTACGCGAATTTATTCGACTAATAAATACGTTTTAACCATCACCATCAGCACAGCGCAGCAGCAACATCAACAAAAACAACAACAGCCATTACAGATACATCAACAGCAACGACTACATCGATTTCAGTTTCTATATGGCATGTGTGGATGATATATGTGACGCTTTATTTGTCTCGTGCAATTTACACACGGAACTTATCTGATAGGAACTGTCAAATTACTATTAATTTTCTTTTGATCAATCATTCGCCTATATTTTATGGCTAATTATGTTTACTGTGAGTAAATATAAATATATGGAAGTCTTCTGCTATCTGAACTATTCATTGCGTTTCAATCTGTTTACTGAAGCCCACATACACCGAAAGTATTTGATAATTTAAATCGGTTTTCATCATTTGTCATACTGGAATCCACAGCACCATTCTGCTTTTCCGAAATTATGTTTATTTCTCGCACAAATAAATGGGCCTCTCGTTGTATCATAAAATATTGGTGAGAAATCTACGGAACATCTTCCTGATCCTTCGCCTTGTAACATTAACAGCCAAATTTCAAATCGCAAGTCTCAACCTATTATGTTTGAACACTGTATCGTGTGTGTGTGTGTATGTGTGTGTGTGTGTGTGTGTGTGTGTGTGTGTGTGTGTGTGTGTGTGTGTGTGTGTGTGCGTATGCGCGTGTGTGCGTGTGTGTGAGTGTCTGTGTGTGTGTGTGAGAGAGAGAGAGAGAGAGAGAATATGTGTGAATCTCCATATGGTTACGGCAATTGTTCCAAGACCTGAGTCGGTTCCATCGAGAATGACCCCACTATTCAAACGTAACAGCGGAACAGTAATCTCCTTATAAGCTGTGAGGTATTGATTGGCTTCTAAAATGGAGGAAGCCAATAGTTGAGAACAAAATTGTATTTTCAAGAAATACAAATGAAGTAAATTCTATGTACATGGAACATCGAGCTCTAAGACCGTAATACTATGTGACTAATATCTTGAGACGTTTTTGCAAAATGATCTTTAATATATATTTTCTCCTTAGACTTGAATTTAGAAATGACATCAAATTCGTATTAGTTAAAGCAACAGCTGCTTAACTAAAGTTTATTAGCTTCGAAAAACATATGATACTAACACATAAGCTCGGTTCATTATTAACCGCTGGCCTTAAATTTCCGAAATTAAATGTTTTACAATAGCAAAGAAAGAAGACGTGGGTGGCTTGCTAGATTTGCTAAAACTTTGTCAAAATATTTTACGGAATTTTTTTGACTTCGATTTAAAATTGCGCCCTGAAGAACGTAGCATTTCGTCGTTTCGAAATGGGTTAACTAAGTACGAGGCAATTATTGGATTGATTAGACAAACTTTGTTTCCTTAACTATTTCCTGCTTTGTGTGAATGTAATAAAATATTAATTTCTGGAATTTGGTTTTCACTGACAACTTTGTTATTTCTGGCACGCCAAGTTTTCGATTAAAAGAACTCACACTACAATATCCATTCTCATTTGAACTTACTTATAAACTTTATCAGGAAATCATAGCGTAGACCAGGAAACAAACGATTTCTGAAAGAACGTCAAATTTTGTGTTCTTAAATTAAATTTCTAAGTTTATCTCTTTGAAGGAATTTTCGGCAACACTGTCGTCCACCCAGTCTTGAATCACAAAATACCCGAAGAAGACTGGAACGTACTCATCCGAAATGTAAGAAAAGCAACAATTACAATGAGGGAATCACTCAGATTGCCACTACACTAAGTAACGTGTATAGCATTACTTTTTTATGACTTTGAAATAGTGAAGCTAGTCTGGCATTTGTACACATTTTTCGATATAGCATATAAGAATATTAAAATTAAATATTAGAATCCGATTATTTCAGTTAGTCATGTAATTTCGTTATGCTTACTGCTCTGAAGTATCCTAGATACTAAAATGGTTGAGTTTTTCTCACAATAAAACCAAAACTAAAAGCATGCAAAACTTATATGATGCCGGAATCACTGACAATAGCAGTAAACCACTGTTAATAACTGTCAAAAATACGAAATGTATTGAGAGGGGATGTAGTGTTTTTGGATGCAGAAGTAAATGGAACACTAACTTTGAGACAGAGCATTCGCTATAATACATTCCCGGTAATTTTCTATAATTTTAACAATAGCCTCCGATGAGCTCGTAGGGAGAAACGGCAACATCATTGATAATTGTATATATGCTTTTTGTAAATTTGCTGTGCAAAGTAGAATATATTGTAAGATAACGATAAGATAATTTTTTACTTTCTTATTTATATTCGATGTTATTATTTTATCTCTTAAATTTTTTTTTCTCCATTTTATTACTTCATAGAACAAACAGAAAAGCCTCAAAGTAATTTTGGAGTTTAAATCTCCCAGAAAATAGGAGTCATATCTTGATAGGAGATGGAGAATAATATCAGTGTTCGAGGAAATTTAAAATGATGTGAATGATTCAACATATAAATTGGCACGTCCTTATATGAAATAAATAAGTCGAGGTAAAAACAAAAATAACGTGTGTACAAGATCAATATTTAATATGAAAGCGATGAGGTTAAAAATTGTTGTTCACGTATATATTTCGAAATATTGTCCATTGCACAAGACAATGTCATGAAGATTTTATTAACTTATGAGCTTTATGCAGTCAGTCAACATGAAAACTTATAATTTCATCAACTCCTACAAGGATTCAAATTCCAAACAAACAATGCGCGAGATAGAAGCAAGAACTTTATTGTTTCTACTTTTGTCATTTCGTCTGTTTATTTACTTCTCTCTTCCTTTAGATTACGGATTAGATTAATCGAATATTCGTTTAAAATATTTAATATTTATTATACAGTGCATTCACACATCCTCCAATTTTGGATCCTTTTTAATCTTGTAGTTTTAACTTCGAAATTTAGCCATCACTTTCTTTTACAATATTAACCTCGAACAGCTTTTATCACGTAATTTCTATCTTATTATTTATGCGCGTAAGTGATTTTTAAGACGATTTAGGCGGTTTGCCATTTTAAAATTGACGTTCTTATTCCTATATTTATCAACCTCTCATTAGTTTTGCACCTCTCATATTTATGTGTTTGTGTGTATGTGTGTGAGTGAGTGGGTTTATATATATATATATATATATATATATATATATATATATATATATATATATATATATATATATATATATATATATATACATACACATACACACACATATAATGTGCTCAATAATAGTTTTATGTTATGTTAGTGCTTATTTGCACAACTGTTAGATGGTGCAAACACTTACGAAAACCGTTACGACGAAAGCCTACGCTACAACTATTTCCTGCTGCTCGCTCTATAGCAACAAAGAAACGAGAATTCAACTCTGCAATTTCTGGTATTGGAAATTAAACAGATTCGATATTCGACTTAGCTAAGCAATTACCCTCTAATGAATGGTGGACGTTTGACGATTATCTAACATAAGGCTGGACCGTAGAAATACTAGCCAAGATATGGCAGCCAACACTGAGGCGATCAAAGAGTAGCCAAAGGCTGGGATTACAATACTTATTTCAGATAATCCTAATCACTAATACTCAAATCTCTCTCCCCCACACCCTCTTTCCAACGCTCTCAAAAAATATTAAATATTAAAATATATCGCTTAGATGCAATGTAGATATTAAAAGTTTCTCTGAGCTAGTTTAAACAAAGTCTTGCTACTTAGCAATAGGTAAATTGCGATCTTATGCAAAGTTGATATAAGATTAGTTTTGTCTGATGATTTTGTTTTAATTTAGCAATCTCTCGGCAAAACCAAATATAAAATATATTGGAGTACGATCAGGCAGAAAATTGCTCTATTGAAACGCACAAAATATAATATGATTTGATATATTTTGAATAATATCTAGCGTGTAAATTTCATCTGGTGGTGTCAGAATGTCTGATAAAAAAGCATCAGAAATTATGCTCATGGGGAGAGGGTAAATTACGAAGTCATTTGTAAAATTCATTTCTTCTGATTACTGTTTTTTTTTTCCTCAACGATAAGGATGCAGACCTTTGTGTATCTATTCACGTGTCTTAAAAGTGAGCGGGAGAGACAGATATGCAGATAGAGAGGAAGGAAAGAAGAAAAACAAATAAAAAAATAAAAAAGCGAATAGTAAAAAAGCACGAAAGGAAAAAGTTAAATGTACGAAAATAAAAAGACCGAAGGAAAAAGACAGAATGAACGAGAAACGAAAAGGAAACGAAGAATAAAAGAAACCGATAAAAAAAAAGCAGAGAAGCAGAAACATTAAAGAAAGACAGAAAGAGATTGTCATTATTTAAAGATGTCTGCATCTTTTTTTTTTTATTATTATTCGAAGAAATCAATACTTCATGTCTGGCTATGTCAATATCTATTCGACATGACGTTGTACGTGTGACTTAATGTGACATCTTGCTAGAATAAACTGTTCCGCTTCGTTTAGGAAATCAGTAAATCTCTCGAAATGGCAAATTTAAAGTGATTAAAGCTGTTTTGTTTTTCTTCTTTGCAATGTCTTGTGGCGCATGTTTCCGAAATGTATTGTTTTATTTTATTTAAACGTCATCTCATATCCCAATTCTCTGTGTCACATAACACTACTTTCCCAAGAATTTTGAAGTTGATGTATAAATAAAAGGTTTTTAGAAGAGTTAGCGTAAATAGATTAACATCTTACCCGAGGAAAGAATAATTTATACACTGCTTAACACTTCAGATAAATTGATAGAAGTAACGACTAAACTAAACTTTGTTCATAGAGATCTGGCCTGCCTGTTGATTTTTAGATTTTAAACACACCTAAATGGAGCCATTGTCTACTAATTGCTTGCATAATATCAGGTAATCAAATTTTTTTTTACTCTCTCTAACGCTTATGTGTGATTCTGCAGGTTTTCTATTTAGAACGTTGATGGATTTTTCAAACGTCTCATATATCTTATATATACAAAGGCACAGGCGTGGCTATGTGGTAAGACACTGCTTCCCAACCACATCGCTCCGGGTTCAATCCCACTGCGTGGCACTGTGGGCAAATGTCTTCAACTATAGCTTCGAGCCGACCAAAGCCTTGTCAGTAGATTTGGTAGATGAAGACTGAAACAAGCCTGTCGTATATACATGTGTGTGTGCGTGTCTCTATAGATGTGTTTGTCCCCTACTACCACTTAACAACCGGTGTTATTGTGCTTACGTCCACGTAACTTAGCGGTTCAGTTATAGAGATCGATAGAATAAGTGCCAAACTTAAAAACATAAGTACTGAGGTCGATTTATTCGACTAAAAGCTCTTGAAGGCGGTGCCCCAACATGGCCGTGGTCTAATGACTGAATCAAGTAAAAGATAGAAGATGCCTCCGAAAATAGTAGTCTTCGGAGAGAAATGTTAATACGATCGGAACGTGTCCGTTTCCCCCAACCCCCAATTGGTTTTTAAGCACATGATTCACGGACATGTTGTATTGGCCATTCTATCAAAAATCTCCATCATCTTATCCAAATGATGATATCTCCCTTGTTTCTGTTTGTTTTTAATTCTAAAGGCTCCTAGAGGAAGAAGTTGCCTACTAATTACACAGATAGCCTTAAATCACCGAAGAATTTCAACACATTTAAAACCATACCGCGTATATGTGTGCATGTGTGTGTGTGTGTATCGTCGTCGGCGGCGGCGGAGTTTTATTGGGTGTCCGAGTGTCCGACAATTTATTTGGTTTCTCCTTGACCATTTCTTCCTCTCTGGCAGTGTTTATACCTCTGTTTACTAATGAGGCCGACTCTTCAATGAAAGCGTCTGTTGCAAAGTTCACAAGGGATCCGTGGTGGAGGCTCGTAACCACATGTGGGTCGTTCGCGATATTTTTCCTCCGTCTTCCTTTTCTCTTGGACTTTCCTCCGTCTCCTGTTTCTGATGACGAACTTTGCTCGTAACGTAAAAACTACATTTCTTTCCTTCCCTGAGCGTCTGCTAATATTTTTCATGTACCACATCCTCGCGTTGTTGTTTTTTTCTTGTTGTGTTTGTTCTTCGTTTTTGTTGGCGGGGGGGGGATTTACCATATATACATATATATATATATATATATATATATATATATATATATATATATATATATATATATATATATATATATATATATGTATGTATGTATGTATGTATGCATATGTATATACATATTATATACATAGATATATATATATATGCATGTATGTATGTATGTATGTATTCTGACATGTGTTGTGTCATCGTATAAGGCATCTCGTACTACCTTGTACCAGTATTGTCAAACAAACGCCTAGGAATTGAACGTATTTCATGGACTCATTGAAAGCAATATTCATTTCGGTAAGATGTGAACTCAGTTTGAAATAAATCAGGATACATACCGCGTTCCTTTGTATCCGATTTTCTCGTGTCTCCACCGAATCGACGCCTTCAACCTTAGGCCGGTGCTGTTAATTTAGATATAACCTACAAGATATGAATTTTAGTCACTTGATAAATATGAAGTCATTTGTTTTTTTTTATAATTGGTCTCTAATCGCTCCGAATTTACCATAGTATTGCATTATGTTATTTCCAGTATTAATCCTCCACTTGATGGTGGGAATGGGTGATAGTGACTCTTTAGTCTGTAGATGTATTGTTCACTAATGCTTTCATATCTAGACTTTCTGCATTGCGGTTGTCTCTTGTATTTGATGACCGTTTTGTTAGCCAAGCAAATGCAATACATTTCTTATCTGTGAAGTAATTAAATGGCTAATATAACATTTGTAGCCATGAAGTGTATAAATATTACGTATACTTTCGAATCACATTGGTCATTAGTAGTTTGTTGCCCTTAGTTTTTATTGAATGTAAGTTTAAAGTTTAGTATTGGTTTAGTTTAAAGTTTAGTATATTCTATATATATAATTAGTTTTAGTTTATTGTCTTGTACAATATATCATTTAACGGCAAGTTATATGTCCGGCATAAAAATAACGAGGAAAACGAAACAAGTTGTAAAAGTAAAATGGCACATTACACTAACAAGAAAAGCAAGCAGACACTGGGAAATAAAGGTGAAAGCCTTAAAAGGACAACAGAATTTACAAAAGGTCATATGAAAACATAGCCATCTTAAAGGAGTAGCTGTTCTCCTATGACGAACGCAACAGATAATTGCATACTCACATTTGGTTCTGATAAAAGACATCGTTTGGAATTCACCATGTAAAGAACTTTTAATTATCGGTTGGAAAGTATCAACATGGTCAGCTAAAAATGTGCTTTCGGACATTATAAAAAAGGACATTGGCTCCTGTTAGATTTATTGGTGAGGGTAACTCTGCTTGATGAGACACAATTTGTCGAAACACCGATTTCTCAGAATTCTTCATATAATTGAATCGAGATTTATGAACATGATAGACTTCGTAAAGGAGAAATTGTCATCAGCGATTAGCATATTTCGGTTCCAATTATAAATTATAAATATGCGTGCCGTCATTTCGAAAATCGCTGTTCGCCGTCCAAATGACTGTTCTATTTTTTTTGCACGAAAGAAGTATATGTATGTCTGCATATATACATATATGTGTGGGGAGGGTGTTTGTCTCTGTGTGTGAGTGTGTGAGTGCATTCGTGTGTGTGTGTATGTATATATATATTATATATATGCACAAATATACTTATATATATATATATATATATATATATATATATATATATATATATATATATATATATATATATATATATATATATATATATATATATATATACAGATATACATATATATGTATATGCATACATGCGTATATGAATATTTGTGTATGTGTGTGTATAATTATATATAATTGAAAAAATTGGAGTCAACAAGAAGGAGTATGTTAGATAGATAGATAGATATATTGTATGCATGTATATTTATATTCATATGACGGGTTTGCAAATTATTTCTGTCCGCCAAATTCAGAACTCCTCGCTCCGGGCCTAAATTAGAAAAATACTTGCGCAAAAGTACCATTAAAGCGGAAACGTTGTTTACCCTCAAACTGCATTTCAGCAAAACCAGCTTCTTAACCACGTAGTCATGACTGAGATTTCTGAAATTTCAGTGTTACTGCCTTCTTACATGAATTAAATAAATTTTCTTTAAGTTTATATCCACATCTACACATAATTCCTTTCATCTCTCTCTTTTTCCTCTCTCCTTTTCCCGTCAGCGATTCCTCCCTTTATCGATTCCCTCTCTCATCTTTCTTTTCTCTTTTATTTCTCTCGCTTTTGTCATGAGCAGCTACATAAGCTCATATGCCATTTTCAACGTACTTTAGAATTATCTATTCATTTAAAGTCAATACTTATGTAGATTTTGCAAGTTATGTGTCGTAATATATTTCTTCTTTACATGCGACTACTAATAGATGTCCATTCCTTATTTTCAAGTGTTGAACATTTTCTGTCAAGGTTTTATACTTCGAAAGTGTTTAATTAAAGAATCAGGTGTATAGCACAATGTTACTACATTTTACATGAAATACATATGTACGCAGGAATGGTAAGAAGCTTGCTTCGCAGCTGCATGGTTCTGGGTTCAGTCCCACTGCTGAGCACCTTGGGCAGGTGTCTTCTAATATAGCCTCGGGCCGACCAAAACCTTGTGAGTGGATTTGGAAAGCGGAAACTGAAAGAAGCCCGTCGTGTATATATATGCATTCGCCATGATATATATATATATATATATACATACACATACATATAACAGATTTTGTGAAACAAAGCATGAGACATTCAAATATGAATTACAAGCTTTATTTGCAGGCACCTCTTGTAGTTCGTTTTTATTTACTATTTGTTGCAAATTTCCTGGTGTGTCTGCACGTGAGTGTGTGTGTGTGTGTGTGTATGTGTGTGTGTGTATGTGTATGTGAGAGAGAGAGAGATAGAGGGGGGTGAGCGATTGAGTGTGCACGCATGTGGAATTTAAGACGTTTCTGGCCATAATCCTGCCATAGTTATTCTCGTTTTACTCAGGGTAGTTTGAACGATTGAATGTCACTTAGTAATTCTGCTTACATTTCGAATGACTGTAGAAGGTTTATTTTTAAATTCCATTAGCTTAACTTAGCTTATAACGTCTAGACAACAGCATTTACTGAAGAAACATGATGTGTCGATAAAAAAATATTTTCTTTCTTTCGATAGACAATATTCAGAAAATTCTTTTGACATGTCGTGGTCGATTGTCGAATTATTGAAAATGAACTCAGAAAATTTCAACTGTGTTTCGATATGACATGGCCGTAATATATGAGGATTGTATTTTGCCCGATGTTGTCGGTGTTGTTGGTAGCGATGATGATATTATTAGTCTTCATAAATCAACCCTTTGTGCAGGTCAAACGTATCTCTTTGGGTCTATCTAATATTTCTCTATATGGTACTAAGAAGTAAATTATATTGTGATACTACCATTGACCTTTTAGTACTATGATATAATTTATCGTTTGCTTATTCAGAATGAGAAAAACAGCTATGTTCAGAAGTATCAAATCTGGTAAGAAGAAAGATATTTTCAGAACGGTGTGCAGAAAAATTCTTCCAAAAGAAATAAAATAAATTTTAAATCTACACTTACGGTTAAAAGAATTGTTGATATTAAAGAAAATATTTTAATATTATTAATATTCCAATCGAAAATTATACTTTTAGAATTTGCCGGTTTCCAGTAATGTGTTATGCCATATTTAGTAAATTGGGACACAAAGATGTGTTCACATATTTTTAGATATGGCGGGAAAGATGAAACCAGTCTCTTTAAGATTGTAGTAATGTGGCAGATGAAGCTGACCTTTTTTGTACTTTCTGTCAGAGTTAATAAAATTCAGATCCTTTGGCATATGATTAGTGTTCTACATTTAATTACCCATTTGATGTTTATGTCTATTCCTGTAATTTCCAAATGTAATTGGATAATGTTCCGGAGATATTCCATATGACAGTGGCTGAAGGAAATATTCTTGTTTTGTAATACACTTTCTGTAAAACCTATATAGAACATTTGTAAGTTTTCAGTGCAGTATAATATGTAGTTTTTTGTGGTGTGTGCATTATATGTCACCATATAAGTGTAATTTAGGTTAAATAAGTACGAATATTTAAAAGTTTTGCCAAGAACAAACGTCACGAACAAATGGAATATGAATAGTGCATCTAAGTATACGGTAAACACAACAACATGTCAAGTCGTGCACTAAACTAGACTAGAGGTCAAGGGAATTTCAATTTACCCTTCGTAAATCATTCGCATTAGACGTATTAAAGGAGGAACCAGCCCATTAATTGTTGGAAATGGGTGGTGTGTATGTATATATATATATATATATATATATATATATATATATATATATATATATATATATATATATATATATATATATATATTAACATATATTAATATACATATATATATATATATATATTAACATATATTAATATACATATATATATATATATATATATATTAATAATAAATTATATATAAGCAATAATAAATCTCTGAGCGAAGTATAAACAGTAGCTGCGCGACATCTTGAAATATATTTGCCACCTAAATCTAGCTGACCCGTAAGTACTGATGCTATTGTAGCTTGTAGCTCCAGGAAGACATCTCCTCAAGCTGGTTATTGACACACTTTCTGTGCCCTACCAGTATTTGCAAAAGGAAGTCATCCTTCTCATCTCCATCCTGACGTGATTCACACGGACACGTCATCTGCGTGTGACAACCAACGGCTGGTGATGTGAAGTGGTTCCCAGTGCTGATGACGGGTCAAAATCCAGAAACTCAGGTCCGTGTGTATCACATCAGACTGGAGATGGAAAGGATATATATATATACACACACACATATATATATATATATATATATATATATATATATGCACATGCATACACACAAACAAACACACACACACACACATATATATATATGTATAGGCACATTTACATATTGAGGTAGGGGTGTATCTGAGTAGGTACGGATATGTATGTGTGCGTGTGTGTGTGTATGTGTGTGTTCGTGTGTGTGTGTGTGTATACTTCATCTACAATACATGAAACGATACTTTGAGAATTGGAAGGGGGTGTGGGGAGAGGGAGAGGAAGAATGCGAGTGAGTACTAGCGTTACTTATAAACTTGTGCTTGTTTGAGCTAGATTCATTTTATTCAACTAATTTTCGATTATTGAAATTTATATATTATTCAGTTTTTATATGCATAGATTTGTTTGTATTTGCGTAGTTGTATGCGAATACATGCATATTTGTATACTGTTATACATATGTATATATATATATTTATATATATATATATATATATATATATATATATATATATATATATATATATATATATATATATATATATATATATATATATATATATATACTGTTAAAAGCATATCAAAAACAGTAAAAATTATTGTAACAATGCCGGAACAGCCATAAAACGGATTTTGACGCAATTAACTAAATGTATTTGTCTTTTCTATCAACCTGAGTTAGACAAAGACTTCCTCTAGCGATACAGTGTTATTGATCATGAATGTTTTAAGTAAACCGCTACACAAACATTATATATTTTGCTATATGCAGTCGTTTTCTCATTAAATTTTTCAATTGAAATATGCGCCAATGAATGAGAAACAGCATATTTTAAAGCAACCATTTTTTATTACTGAATGGCAATATACATTTTAACATATATTTGAAATTAAATATACACTATCAGTTTACCAGTATGCATGAGTGTCACATATTATTCCATATAATTTTTATCAAGACGCATAAAACTTATGTACATTTTCAAATTTTCTTTTATTACGGGGGGAGATGCGTAACTTTTGTTGTGATAACTTAATGTTTCCAACCGTATTTTAGTGTTATTGACAAATATTTCATTGTATATCATACTGCTAATGGCCTTTTAATAGCCAAACAATAGTTCCACATTCGCTTCAAATTTTAGAATTTCCTTCGTCTACGTTCTCAGTGTACATCATCATAACATTTCCCATCAGTGCCCTTTATTCCTTAGGTCTTTGAATGTATCCCACGTATTTTATCACTTAATGTAGCTATTAGTAAAATCGGTGAAATCATTTTATGCATCCCATTAACAAATGAAAACTACCGTAGGGTATCCTTGTCATCAGCAATTACGAGAGTAAACGAACATCATCTTTTCCCTTCCATTTTCTTTCTTTTTTTTTTTTCTATTTGTTCAGTTTGTACTTTCGATTTTCTGAGGTGTGAAAAAGTGCTGTTATGTGCACTACAGCCCCCAAAGCATGTTCCCATCTGAGTATTCTAATATCACTTGTGTTCCTAATTCTCCAATATAATGGAACCAATTATACATTGTTATCCGCTGTGAGTTGCATACCCTCTATCTTCAATGTTTAAGAATAGTTATTCTTCTAATATTTAGTGAATATCTGAATGAAACACGTTATTAACAATCCTTTGAAATACTCGAGCAAAAATGCATTAGTGAAACTCTCACGAAATATTGCATCACTTTTATTACACGTAAGTACATAATAGTTTGCAACCATTAAGATAGATCAGTGCTAAAGCTACATAAATCATGCGTAGAACCTTAAATATTTATCGACATAGGAATAATAGTAATCCCAGTCCGATATACAACGGATTTGTATTGCACAACCTTATGGAACTAAATAATCTTGACACTCTATCCTCCTGCTGCAACCTTAGCTGGGTTAACTTGTTATCGACATTAACACTAATTCGCAGATGAAGAGAAAGATGTTTAAATGAAAGGCGAATGTCTTTGAATTCTGTACCAGTTAATAAGTACGTATTTTCCTCAAATGTGATAGAATCGCTTCTTATCAGATATTTTCACCAACGGATCGCTAATTCCGCCACCTATAAGAATGTTTTTCAAAAAATTATGCATATTGTTGGAACCTAACTTTTGGCACCATAAAATCAATGGATTTGTCGTATTTTCAAAATATGTAAGCACAAAACACTTGGCTTGCAAATTGCTGTAATTGTCTAGTCCCCTCCCCAAAAGGATACATCATCATCATCTACATCATCATCATTATATGAATATCAGAGTAACAAACGTGGTATAGCTAGCATTTCGTAATCTCAATTCAAATGACAGTAGCAATTTTGTCTGCCTGTTTAAAATTATATTCATAAAAAAATACAGTGTTTTTGTATAAATTCATCTAAGAATATGTAAATTTCTTGGCATTTATGAGACTTTGAGAGACCGTCATTTGAATTGATGAGTTTCTGAAAACTGAAGGCTTTAATTTGTTTGTAAGATTTTCCCCAGCAAATAAGATATATTCTTTCCTGAGAATTATTCATTTCAGCGCAGTTAGACCACTCTCCAGAATTTGCTTCCTCTGTAAACACGCATAAACATGAATAAAAATACAGTATACTGAGGAAATACTTCATTTTCGTTTCCCTCGGTGATGCCACGTATATTCTGAATCTCGTGGTCGATGTTTCTCACTGTCTTTTATTTTGTATTTTTTACAAAGAACATCTTTAAAAATAAATCAATTTGAAAGCGTTGATATATTGCGCAATGGTCATACCTTTACACTTTGAAAACATATCACTAATGTTATAATGTCATAACAAATGATCTCTTCACCAAGGAATAAACTAAAATACGTTAACTACAAAATCTTTACTTCGTAGAATCTTCTGCTTACATCTTTACAAGCTAAACTCTTCACGGGATGTCTTTCTGCACTTTTGTAAATAAAACATTCTCGCTCTTAAGAAATATATATTGTTATTCTGCACTTCGATGCTGAAATATATCCTCATTATAGCAAGTTTTTCAGTGTTTCCCTTTTCTTTTCTAGCTTTCATTGGAGAAATCATGTTGATTTATTCTCTTGATTTATTAAATATTTTATTGTGCATTTTATTGTCTTTTTTACACATCGTTCTTTTATTGTTATTTTCTTATGTTTCCGTCCTATGGTTATTGATGCGTTTTTCATTCATGGCCTCTTTTTTTATTTATTTATAAATATATAACCATGCTTAAGCTCTATATCTATTTATAGCTAATGTACATTTTCTTCGATCCATATATTTCTTCCCTTTACTGCTGATATTCGTAGAAGACATGCTCCTGTAGGAAACTAACATCTCTAAAAATTTACACCACGTGAATTGTAAATTCACTATTTAGTATTTCATACCTCACCCGCTTTCACAAATATATTCGACCACTTTACTTATTCTGATTATCAAATCAGAATTCATACTCATTAAAGTGTCATGGAACCGTCTTCGCTTCAAAATGGAACTTATTTCATTATTAACGATGAGAGTATTTAACTGGTTTCACGATGTTTTCGCAAGGATCTTCATATATTTTAGGCGTCCCAACTTTCTGAACTTTCCAGGAAGCAGCTCATCCTCGGAAATTTCCAGGAAGTACCATCCCCAGAACATTCCAGACAGACCTCGGAATTTTCCAGGAAGATGCTCATCCTCGGGACTTTCCAGGAGATTGCTCTTCCTCGAAACTTTCCAAGATGTCCTTGGAACTTTCCAGGAAGTAGTTTTCGGAAATTTCCAGGAAGTTTCTCAACCTTGGAACTTTCCATGAATGGACTCTTTCCAAAGTGGACTCCTATTTGCTGGCATCTATTTCTAGCGTATAGGAGTCCACTTTGGTGGTCTTTCCTTTTAAGTTTTGTATATATGTATATATATATCTATATATATATATATATATATATATATATATATATATAGAGAGAGAGAGAGAGAGAGAGAGAGAGAGAGAAAAAAAATATATATATATATATATCGTTGTTTTCTCACTTGGTCATTCTCCCTCCCGCACGTTGTTTCTATGCATGCGTACGAAGGTGCTTCCGACGAGTGTGCGTAAAAACAGGGCAAATATAAGACTTGTATTGTTTGTTATCATATGATAACCGCAAATCTTTCGTCAATTATGATCGGCAGATGAAAATAGATTATTATTATCAGTAAAACTCAACAATTCATGTACAATAATACCACCGAATAGAAGCAGACATACCGTCTCCCAACAGTTAATTAATTCTTTTATTGTTCATTCATTGTTTTGCTGAACCATAAATTTCAATAATAATGATGAAGATGATGATGACGACGACAAGTACGACGATTACGACGACCACCACGATGATGATGATGATGATGATGATGATGATGATGATGATGATGATGATGATGATGATGATGATGATGATGATGATGATGATAGGGTAATTTATGAGACTTGTCATCTAGATTATCTGCAAAAGCCATTGTCTAAGAGAACACGTAAGTAGTATATCTGAAGACATTTTTTCTTGTTTGCATTGTTATTCTTAGTATTCTAGACTACTTTTCACAATGCAATGCTATTTCTGGATAAAGTCATTATTCCTGAGAACTCTCAAAGAACGACTCTTTATATTATTTCCTTTATATTCGGTCAACCACGGTACTGTAGCATATTTCCGGCAAATTTATTTTTGTTGTATGACATTTTATAAAAATGGATGAGAGCT
>NC_142942.1:56172925-56175425 GCF_046866305.1 Octopus bimaculoides
ACAAACACATGAAAGGTTCAGCTATGTATGCGTATGTGTGTATGCATGTTATTTATGTTCATATATATATATATATACACAGAGAGAGACAGAGAGAGACAGAGACAGAGAGAGAGACAGAGAGAGAGACAGAGAGAGAGACAGAGATAGATAGATAGATAGATAGATAGATAGATAGATAGATAGATGTATTTGTATGTCTGTGTTTGTCCCTCGTACCATCGCTTAACAACAAATGTTGGTGTGTTTACGTCCCCGTAACTTAGCGGCTTGGCAAAAGATACCTATAGGATAAGTACTAGGCTTACAAAGAATAAGTCCTGAGGTCGATTTGTTCGACTAATGGCAGTGCTTCAGCATGGCCGCAGTCAATCGACTGAAACACGTTAAAGAAGAAAAAAAAGAAAAGAAAATATATAGCATGACGACAGCCGCCTGGCAGAAACTTATGAAAGTAGAAAAGAATATACATACATACATACATACATACATATACATATGCAAAATTTGAAACCGATATTAATAGCTTATGCAGGGCGATGAGTTGGCAGAATCTTTAGCACTCCGGGCAATATGCTTTGTGGCATCGCTTTTTATGCTTTCGATGTCGATAGAATAAGTACCAGTTGAGTACTCGGGTCGATATAATCGACTTACCGCCTCCCACCTAAGTTTCTGGCCTTATGTCAAGATTTGAAATCAATATTAATAGCTTATGCTTATTTGATATTTTCTGTTGATAGATTATTGACTTGGATAAAGTTTAGTTGAAACAAGCTGCAATTATTTAAATTATTTGGAATTTATATCCTTTAGGTTGCCAATGAGGGCTGCAGCATTCCTTCATATTTCTCCGCGTTTCCATAACTGGGTGCATCTGTTCAGCTTAGTGGTTGAAATCTACGGGGAGATAATTACAGTAATTAAGCCAGAGATGAAGTTAATGGTTAATAGCTTTATAACTTTAGAGCGAAAGGAATTCTAAAACCTTTCCCAATTTGAAATACTGAAGCGAAAGGCTACGATGCGGGTGTATATAAATGACTAGATTAGACAAATCTATGTATGAACGCGTACATGCATACATGCAGAGTTACGTACTGACACAAAACTATGGGTAAGTGGGCAAATGCACGGGACTTTGTAGATAATTATCTTCGTATGTTTATATATGTATGTGCGTGTAGAAATATACGTAAATGCGTTTACATGAATATATGCGTAATTATATATATATATATATATAGAGAGAGAGAGAGAGAGAGAGAAAAGATATATATTTATACGTATACACACAACAGATACCCCCCCCCCCCATACGCACACACACATATATATATATACAAATTTAGAAAAATATTCACATAAATATATGTATATTTAACGATACACATAGATATACGGATTAGAAGCATTAAGCAATGATTTATATAAAATTGTTGTCAGTTCAAGTATGTTTTAGACATATTGGAACCCGAAGAAGGTTATCATTGCAGTTTATCATAGAGAAATATTCTCGCTCTCGGCAAAAACATATAAACACATCATATTAGTTCGAAGCGTCTTATATACAGATTGATGGATGCATACATTTCGAAGTAGTTATCTTCTCATCAGCATTACAACTGGAAAAGGGAGGCAACTCTGAACTGATTAAGAGTCAAGGTCTCTCTTATTAGAATCCAATCGAAATAGTTTGACTTCTGGCGCTAAACAGCTGCGTGGCCGTAGTAAAACGCAGACTGCAAGAGCTAAAGATTGATTTATACAGAAAAATAAACCTGCTACCACTTCAAATATGTTTGAGACATACTCGAACAAACAAGAAGGACATTCTCTGCATTTCGTGAAAGGGAAAAGTTCTCGCTGTAAACAAGAATGTATCCAGTGTTCTGGATAGATGGCGCTTAAAATTGATCTGATGTGTTTACACCTTTTTGTCAACAGTGAGAATATTTCTACATGACAAAATGCAGGATATCGCCTTCTTAAGTGATAGAATATGTTTCAAATACATCTGAACAGGGAAGAAGTTTATACATAAAGACACGTACATACACACAAACAACTCACACACACAGCTCACACACACACAAACATACGCATATATATATATATATATATATATATATATATATATATACACGCATACATATATTCATATGCATATATATGCGTGTATATACATATGTATATACATATACACATGTATATATATATGTGTGTGTGTGTGTGTGTGTGTGTGTGTGTGTGTGTGTGTATGCGTGTGTATATATATTCATATACATATATGTATATATATGCACACACACATTTATAAATTAATCCAGTGAACAAGTATTTCCAATATTCCATTAGAGAGACACAGGAATGTATAAACTCCATACTTACATTATCAAATACTATGAAGAACATAAATATAAATATACATATATATTTATTAAAGTTTCTAACCTTTTTTTTTTCATATCCTTTTTTTAATAAGATGTGATAGAATTTC
>NC_142942.1:56177925-56195425 GCF_046866305.1 Octopus bimaculoides
TAGAATATATTGTGATTTAAAACTAATGCAATATTTTACTATTGTAATGTTTAATGTTTGGGAGTTACTCCTCACTAGGTCGTAAGAATCTTAAGAGCACAGGCTCTTTATCACTGGAATATCAAGTGATATCACATATCGGTTCATGAGAGACCTAGTTACTGAGATTGACTGGGTTCACTAAATGAGCAAGTTTTATGTATCCTGGGCTTACAGATAAAACAAGATTTTCGAATCTAGTCGACTAAAACCGTGACTAAACAGCTGTAGAGGTTGATCTTAATGTCAGTGATATGTTGGAGTTGTGCAACAAACATTGTGCCGCCTCATGAGTAAAAGTTTGAATGTATTTTAACAACTTTTATGCTATTAAAAGGGAGCGTAGTTCTTTCATATTTTACTTTCAAAACATTGTCTCATACCATGTCACTTGCCAGGCAATTACAACTCCGGAATATTTCCCAGAGGGCTAATGCCAATAACTCATGACTGTATACACACAGGAAGTCGGTCTTTTGTTTATATAACATAAGCAATGCATTTTTCAGGAAAGAATATAGTTTATTCAATATTTATGAATACGTAACTGGAACTAAATTGATGGATTCACAGCTGGAAGAAATCAAACTTAAACTTGATTGCATTTAAAATTTGAATGAAGCTACATCTAAATACTTATATATATTTAACGTAGGCAAACATGTAAGGAAATACGATATGGTTTAATTTTTTCAGCCGTAATATGTGACGTTATAAACATTTTAGTTTGCTAATGGCATGCATTAGGAATATACTTTGCACCGTAGAATTGCGGAGAAGTGCTTCGGGCTACATCAATACCGTCTCCTTAAATGAATGTTGCTTCCTGTTATATGTGCGTTCCTTTACGGATATATATTCATCAACCCTGCACAACGTAGAAATCATAACCTAACCAGTGAAACTGTGAACTTAATCGATAGCCAAGTCATTTATTCGTTGCTTTTCTAGAGACTAAGTTCTATATATGCCATGCGTTGAACTTTAACTGCCGGCTGTAAGCAGAACCGAAAATGCTTTAGAATATGATAGCCCATCATATATTAATGGGTTCCATCTGCTGTGAGCCACACATAACAATTGTCTTCTGCAGAATCGTCGTATTTGCTCAAGTCTCTTTGTATAAACCGCCGGAAATCGTCTGAAATTCTGATTCAAGTTATTTGGTGTTTGATCAAAGGCGCAAACCAAATATAAAACCGTAACCTTACCTGTGTTCACTCTGTCCATGTCTGCCTCTAACTAGATGTTATGATATCCAGCTTCTTTCTACAGTAACCCGGTAATACATTGGCAGCCTTTCTTATCACTCAACCAGATTTTCTGCTTCTTTTTAAAAAGGGCCATGGGCTCTACCGTCTTCCCTTTCTAAAGCCATAAATATTATTTACATTTAAACTGCCAGAACATTGATGATATTAAATTCATTATATCATATTAATCTCTTCGTTTTTGAAGGGTGTTCACAATGCTTGAAAGTATCAAAACGAAAATATTTACATTAGAAATTTGATATTTAATTGTACGATTTCATTATATTCCATCATACTTCATTATCTACGCAATAATTGTTGTTATGTAATCTACTCTAATAAAGTGGTTTTGTCGTTCTGTTTTCATTATTATTATTATTATTATTAGTAGTAGTAGTAGTAGTAGTAGTAGTAGTAGTAGTAGTAGTAGTAGTAGTAGTAGTAGTGTCATTTCAGCTCTCTCAAAGAAAACAATAATTAAAGAGTTGTCTTAATTTCAATCGTATTTTGTCACGTGAAATTTTACTTTCTTTGATGCTTCTCTATAATCTTGTAACTTAAAAGGTGTGAGGTGTGACATGATCCATTCAAAGAGGAGCATTTGAATTATCTTGCAGAAAAATATTAAATATAAAGAAATAAGTGTCAATGAAGAATAATAAACGCCTTAGCCATTTGTTGGCTATTTTATATCAAAAGCTGAAAACTATTATTTATATTTCTACGCTTTAATTATTTGTGGAAATAGGCAAACGATAAATTTTAATTACAGAACTTGTACATCGAGTTATATATTAGCTATACCATACCATAATTAATATCATTGTGATGTAACTGTTGTCTGCTTCCGTGCATTAGTTGTCTCTTCCAAATGTCACAATATATTTTTTATAAAAAGGCGAAGAGATATACGCGCCGCCCGAAAGCCAGTGTATTAAATGCAATATGGTTACGGTAAATAACTCGAAGTAGCGTTAGATATCCTATATACACATTCTCCTCGACACACGAACTATACGGCTAACGACCATGCGCACTTGCGACCGTAAAATATAAATAAATATAAGATAAATAAATAAAAAATCTATTTTTCGACGTTGGGCAGTTGTGGGTACTATACCTATGGCAGCAGATCCATGCATCCATTGCCTGCCACTGTCTGTCACTCAGTCGCTTTCAAGCATGAGTTACGTTTGAATGAAAATAGTGTTCTAAGATATAAATCCAACATAGGATCAGATTGACTTATGACCTGTCAGTCGGAACGGAAATTGGTCGTAAGTCGAGGAGGTGTTCATTGTTTTACATATGTACTATAAGTGAGTTAAATAAAGCGATTATTTGAAATCATCCTCACAGTTAGAAGATAAACATGAATAAGGATGTTTCAAATCTCAACGCATACAAGGAAGATAACTCTACTGAAATCAGCTGTGTAAAATCCATTCAGAAATAAACAATGCAAATATCAGCGACTCCATTAAAGCCATAATATGTGACTAGAACGATTCCATGATATTACATAGAATAAAGGCGGCGAGCTGGCAGAAACGTTAGCACGCCGGGCGAAATGCTTAGCGGTGTTTCGTTCTAAGTTCAAATTCCGCCGAAGTCGTCTTTACCTTTCATCCTTCCGGGGTCGATAAATTAAGTATCGGTTGCGTACTGGGGTCGATATAATCGTCAGGCCCCTCCCCATAAATTTCGGGCCTTGTGCCTAGAGTAGAAAAGGATATTATATAAAATATTATATACTCAAAAATGAGTTCTAGTGACAAGTATCTGATCTGTCAATTACTCATTAATTTTTAGTAGGAATATTTGTTATGGTGTCTGATTGGTCTAACAATCTCATGTTCTTTGTGAGTTAGATGTCTTCCCCGCACATACAGCGTGGGACATTCGTGTTTCGATAGAAACCATAAATATTCACTTCAAAATCTATCCCCTTGCTTGAATGGCTAATTCCTCTTCCCATATTTGGAATCAATTTTGTCTAGAATTGTACATAAGTCTCTATACACATATGTCTTCATGAGTGAATCGATTACAATCTTTCTGAAAACATAAATCATATTTGTGATTCTTGGTTTTTGCTTTTTTCCAAAATGTCACATGCGTAGGTCGATTTCGTAATATATTCATCTTTCCAATACTGCAAACTATAATACACAGAACTGAAGCGGTTGCAGATAAATCTATATCCCATACGTCTTTATGTTTTACCTTTCAATTTATCTTCTTTTCAAAACGGGTGTTTTGGTACAAATAGTCAGCGCATCACTATATCCCTTACACTCTATTCTTTTGCTCGTATATATTTCGGATTCCGATCTAGCAATGTTGAATTTGTCATTCAGCTCTAAGGAATCGATAGAATAATTATCTGTCATGAACTGGACTAAATCAATCCTCCGTAACCCTTTCTCTATAAGCTTGTGGCCTTGTGCTACTACCACGTATATATGTGTATGTGCGCGTGTGTGAGTGTATGTGTATTATACATATGCCATATACATAGATATGTATATATAGGCTTATATAAGTATATACATATATACGTATATACATAGATATACATGTAAATGTATATGTGTAAACATATAAATACATATATATATATATATATATATATATATATATATATATATATATATAGAGAGAGAGAGAGAGAGAGAGAGAGAGAGAGATCTATGTGTGTCTGTATACATACATACATACATATGCATACACATAAATAACCACCAGCCCTTTTATCTATCAATCGACTTATTTATATTTTGCGGGGTCCGTATTGGGTTTGCTGGTGTCCAGTGCAACAACGGTGTTTCGCCAAGTTTCTCGAAAGCAACGCGCAACCAATATCACATTAATGTATACTTCGGCAGTAGACCTGGCTTTACACGCTAATTATTAATGAAGGCAAACTCGGTTCTAGTGAAGATTGTTTTATATTAATAGTTGTCTCCATTCCATTTGTTATATTAATTGTTGATATGTGTTTAGGCAGTCGGGTCAGAGTGGTTGCCGTCCTTACGAACTGGAAACATTATGGTGTGTTTTCAAGGAAGATATTATATCGCAGGAGACAGTGTGATTGAAACGTATATTAGAGAGTGTGATTAGTCTAACTATATCTGACATGCACTGTTTCAGGGCAATGAAGTGATATTCTAAGAACCGGTTGCCTCATTGATTAGGCGCAACTGATATTGATTTCCCACTTGATGACTGTGTGCTTGCGGTGGTGAACTTGAAGAAGAATTTGTTTCGAAAGAGATTTACGTCGTGTTTGTATGATGGATACAAACGTGTTTAAAATATGAAGAATTTTACAGCGAGTTTATGATTATGCGTTTATATTTAAGATGGTCGTTCTGTAAACAAAGTTCATAGATACCCTGTTGGAAAGGCTGTACAAAAATAAGCTCCAATGCGGGCGTGCTTGCAGAATGTGGAATGTACAAAATAAGTGTTCGTGCTTTGGATGAAGTTCTTGTGAAAGCAGCGCTATATTATATCGGTCCAGTTTATAGAGAGGAGCCTTCTTTTCAAGCTTCTACGGTGTATTCTTTTTCCGTGCATCTACAATATATATATATATATTGAATAACGTGAGCGTAGTGGACGCCAATCTGTCTTCGATGACGGTCAATTAAAGACCGTCATTGACAAAGATGCACGCAAAACCACTCAAGAACTGGAAAAAAATTTCAGGTTAGCCAGACACCTTCCAGTAACCATTTCCATGCGATCGGAAAATTAAAAAAAGCTCGACAAATGGGTACCACACGATGTGAGTGGAAATCAGAAAATGCTCAAATATGAAACCAATTTGTTTTAGATCCTGGCTTTCTTGTGACACATATTGTGATATCATTTGTGATCCAATGTGTTTCAGGTGTTAGCTCTCTTGCGATTCATCCAGTTGCAACTCTTATTTCTCTAATGACGAATAGCGTTCTAATGACTTCTGACATACTGAGTTACAGTTCTGTAATGTTTAGTACTGCAGTTGCACTGTGCAGTGGTGATCGTAATTTTGGATAAATTCGTACGACATGAGACTAAGAGAAGTCCGACGTTACGGAAGTGTTCCTTTTGCCTCAAAAATTATATCCAACAAATATTTTTCTCTCAAATGAAGGATTAGTCTTTAAACATTGAGATTATTCTTCTCGCCTACGATATATGCTCTAATTAACTTTTGCACTTTTCAATTTGTACTATTTAACTGCACTTTAGTATCTTTGTCGGTGTATATCATCATCAGTTTCTCTTTTACAGGATTTAACTAAGATGTGATGAAAAGCTCCTTTATGCTAGCCCTTTTACTGATTATTGTAGTGAAGTGTACGCCATTAGGGTCTGTATTTACAAGTGATTCGACTGTGTCTGGAATAGCTCAAGCATTTAAAAAAGCACGTAAACTATCAACAATTAACCAAATATGGATCATGAACACTTTCGTCGTCAGTCCAGTTCCCCATCCACTTGCTCAACTGCCATTCTTTAACATTTGCATAGCTGGTTTTCTTTGCCAAGAGACAACGATCTTGTGGGAATACATGAACAAAATACACAAAGTGAAATGTCAACAATTATGAAAGGAGACCACATTACATCATTCACACACTGAGAGGTTCGTTTCTCTGAATATTATTAGAGTAGTTGGTGGGGTGCATTTTCTTCCGTGCAAATAAACTCCCGAGCAGAACGTCACTCTTCATTCTGAGTGTGTCGTGTCGTTTAACATCTTCATTATTATCTTTCATTTAACGTAAAATATGTTTCCGCCCAATCATTAGAATATGTTTTCTCCTTCTTTATCTTCAAAGTTATTTTACTTTGTACAGTTTTTCACTGCTCCAGCGGGAATGAAGTCAAATGGAAGAGAAACATAAACACACATAAACTTGTTTCCATTTTTCTTATCATATACCTAAAACCAGACATTACTTGCTTCTTTCCAGGTGTTAAGACGAAATCTACGCTTTCTAAATCGCCCGAAAAGTAAACGTGGCAAAACATTATTACAAGCCCAGTGGAACAAGAAGAAGCACATCACCCAAATTAATAACAATAATAATAATAATTCATGATACATCTAGTGATAGTGTCTCAATAAAAACACTGGTAATTGCGCAACCTGATAATTGCTACCTCATATGAATGACAATGAAAAAAATATATTGTGAATAACGGTGGTAATGAAACTGAAGCCCTTGATGGTTACAGTGTTAGACTAGGCAGACTCAGAGATACTGGTCCGACTCCAGTCTGTCGTTATGCAGCAAGCGACCAGCACACACGGCGTAGAAGGAACTAACAAACCAATACCATGGTCATGGAGCGTTACTACCTGAGCAAAGGATGAAAGGTAAAGTCGACCTAGGAGAGATTTGAACGCAGAACGTGAAGACAGACGAAATGCCGCTATGCATTTCGTCCAGCGTGCTAACGATCCTGCCTGCTCGCCACCTTAATAATAATAACAACAACTGCAACAGCAATGATGATGATGATGATGATGATGATGACGGCGTGGAAGGAGAAGACTTTCTACCATAAACACTGATTATGAAAAACAAGAAAAATAACAGATATAATGATATAAGTATCATCATTGTTGTTGTTGTTGCTATTAATATTTATTGTTGATGTTGTTGTCACTGTTAATAATAATAATTACTTATTACTGGTAATTTACTTTTGCACTATTAATTTTTATGTACTGACATTTTTCCTTTTGTAATGTATTAATGCATAAAAGCTTTTATACTCATTTCCATCTCTTTCGCCTTCTCTCTTTCCATCTCTCTTCGTCTCTCTAATCTATCCTGTCTCTCTCACCGCATCACTCTTTCCTCCTTTCTCTCTATTTCTTTCTCTTCATCTCTTCTCCTTCTGCTTCCACTATTATATCTTTTTTTGCTTTTTGTTTCTTTTTGCTTTTTTTTATTTTGTTTTGGCGGTGGGGGTTTGCATTATCTCTATATTCTGACTCACTTTTCTCTTTCATTACAATTTTTCCTCGTAAAACATTCAAATAATGGAAATATATACACATAATTTTCACTCATTGTTTTGTTTCTTTCCTTTTTAATTGTAGTTCTTGATGTTGTTGCTGTATTTACCTTCCATTCTTCTAATATTACATATATCCTCTTTCATAATTTATATTATTCGACTTATTAATACAGATCTCTACACACAGAAAAACATTTCAAAACTTAATTACACTTATTGAATTTTATTTTCACATTGATTATTATATTACGTGTACCATCATTCTAATTTTCATTCTTCTTCTTCTTCTTCTTATTATTATTATTATTATTATTATTATTATTATTATTATTATTATTATTATTATTATTATTATTATTATTATCATCATTGTTATTATCATTATCATTATTTTTATTATTATTATCACTATTTTTATTAAGTCAGAAATCATTATTTAAAAAATATGAAAGAATTCGTATTTAATTATGTTTATATATATATATATATATATATATATTTATATGGCTGTGTGTGTGTGCGCGTGTGAGTGTATATGTGCGTATCTGCCTGTGTCTGTGTATTTATGTGTGTGGGTGGTGTGTGTGTCTGTCTGTGTGCGTGTCTGTGTGAGCGCATATTTATATGCACATATGTACGTACAATCATGGTTATTGCTCGGGAATCACTCCAGCAATCATCAATGCATTATTATTTTGCCACAATGTTTTACAATTTTCTATTTATATTTCAACTCATATGCCCTGCTATTGTTATCAGCACTTAGTTCTCTTGTACCAAAAACCAAAGACCTTTGAATGAATTGCAAATCATTCAGGATATTAATTTTCTTACTTAAATTCCTAGAGAACCGAGTTCCTATCTGATGTCTCTACATCTTTGTCGGTCTTCATCTCTCTGCTTATCATTTTATAAGTCTCTCTCCTTATACCTACACACCCACCCACACCCACATATATATATATATATATATATATATATATATATATATATATATATATATGTGTGTGTGTGTGTGTGTGTGTGTGTGTGTGTGTGTGTGTGTGTGTGTGTGTGTGTGTGTGTGTGTGTTTGTTTATTTTCACTGTCCTGTTAGTGTTGCAAATTTTGACCCTTCGTAAAATCCCAAATATTATTTAATTTGCTTTGCAGGAGCAACTGTTTTATCGAAAGCGTATATTGTTGGTAAAGGCTCGAAATACGAGACTAGAAAAACAGCCAACGACTGATGAAGGGTCGTTCTTTATGTTCTTTGTTTTGTTTTCCATTTGTGTCTTTCGTTGTTCGGAAGAATACTTCATGTTCCATGTACTCGTGCTTCGTACGTTTCTATTGTACACATTTCGTAACGCCTTGTACCCACATATGCATATATATATACGTATAGATGTAAGTATGTACATATACGTATATATATATGCATGCGTGTATGTGTGTATGTGTGTGTGCATGTATGTATGTGTGTATGTCTTTATGTCTTTCTTTGTCGCTCTCCACCGCTTGATAACTGTTGGTGTGTTTACGTCCATGTAACTTAGCCGTTCGGCAAAAGAGACTAATACAATAAGTAGTAGGCTTTAAAAAATAAGTGAGCTCTGTGGTCGATCCGTTCGATTAAAACCCTTGAAGGCTGTGCCCCAGCATGGCCGCAGTCAAATGACAAACGAGTAAAGCATAAAAAGAGAAGAGCAGGTGGATGAATATGAGATATGTTTGCGTTCGAACACAGAGGAAGAGAATAACGAATTAAGAGAGAGAAAATGTGTTATTGAAAAGTAAATCAAAAGAAATACAAAAAATAAGAAATTACTGACGGCAGACATCATGACACACTAAATGGCTGACACATTGGGAGAGGGAAAAAAACAGCAACCGAACCACGGTGACAAAGAGGGAAAGCATAAGACGCAGAATTATTTTATTTGTTTCGAAAGTTTGTTTTTTGCGTACGTGAAAGTATTTCAGATCTAAAACATTAAAGCATTAAAAAGAACTAATTCTGTCCTGAGGTTAGATGCACTGTTATCAACTATCAATAAGCAGTTAATAGAAAGCATTGGTAAATATTCTTCGGATATTGTTGACAATTCATATATTTGTAGATATATGTACAAACATACACACACACACGTTTGTGCGTGTTTATGTGTGTGTGTTTCTGTACGTGTGTGTTCGTGTCTGTGTGTGTGCGTACGTGTGTGTGTGAGTGTGCATTTTTTCCTATGGATTGCTGAATAGCTCTGCCAAATTACCAGGAATTTTTCTAAGTGAGCTGTTTTGCCAAAGAAACACGTAGGTACTTCTAATTAATTTGCCGAGATATATTTGATTCCTTCTCTATTATATTGCTACATATATACACGCATATGGGTACATATGCATAAAAATATATAAATATATATATTTTCGTATAAATATGCAATCACACACATACACACACACACACACACACACGTTGATACTAACAAGTTTTATTTTGAAATAGTTTGTGACAGCAACAATTGCTGCTGTCACATTTGGCTGTCAGAAATTGTTGAATTCAAAACGTATTGTCCTCTTAAAAATGGAATATACTGCCGCACTATGGCGTAGTTTATGCTGTATCTAAACAGATTCTACTAGGTTCTTGTACAGAATGAAATATTTAATGATCAGATACATTAGCACATGTTCAAGGGAGTCTACTAATTTGCTGGAGAAATGTGATTTATTAGTCATTGTTTCCGACTCTCTGTACGGCTCAAGGAGTCATATTAATCGGATTAGATGTCAGGAAGGGGCGCGTTTCTACATGGAATCTATAGGAAAGCGATTTAAAAATATTGAAACTGTATCTGTTTCAGGTGCAAATCTTTTCGATGATGATTGAAAACAGGCGGCTTCTGAAAAGTAATTGTAAGTTTTATTACAACACACTGAAAGATTTACGAATCTGTCCATTGATTTCTGTATAATCGTGTACCAGGCTGGATAGCGTTAGATAAATACCTGACCGTGAGGGTAAATGGTTGACTACATCGAGACGTTTCGAACAAATGTCTTCATCCAAAGTTTAGCCGACCGACATACTTAATGTGGGTAGTTTCATTTATTGATATGCATGGTTTGATAATAGGTGCAAAACATTTGATGCAAAGTGTACTCGGTGTAGCTTCGACCAGATATACTAGGCATTCTAGGAGAGAGTTGCCCAATAAGAAAAAAGTATTGCCTCGATTAGTCTTACGATTAGTCTTACGATTATGTTTGGCAGATTAAATATTAGAATTAGAAATGATCATTGCTCTTTCTTAAATATGTTTTTAATATCCGTATGAGGGTCAATCATATAAATATTTAAGGAAGCTGTTACAGATAGTTCAGGATGCCTACTACTTCAGACATCGTTATCAGTCCCGAAGTAATGCGAAAGATACTGAAAACGATATAATTAAGTTGCTGGTAACTGAAAAACTTCAGAAAGCTACAAAGATTATATGTAAAGTTGGGAGAAGAGAGATCTGGGCTAGAATAACTAAGTTTAAACGAAAATATTCCGTGGAAGTAATTGACAAAGGAAGCTTTTACCTAACTGCAGACTACTTGAAATAAATTGTACTTAAGATAGAAGCGAATGGGTTACAGACAGAATTATATTTTTTTCCGCAGCAGAAAAATACAAGGTATGTAGGAGGTGATGTATCGGATCAATACTAGACAATACTACCGTATATTAGTGTTGAAACATTTCTATAACTCTACAGACTGTTTCCATAAAATAATGGTTTCATTCAATTATGCACAATTAACCAGTATTTTGAAAGATGGGGAATGTTATGTCGCGCTGTTCATTCAGTATTTTCCAAACAATATTAAAGGCATTCGTGAACTGAAAAAGTCTCCACTGTTCATTAAAGAACGTTGATATCTCAGTTTGCCAGAAGCTATATATATTTTGCCTATATACCATTGGTCACAAGATATGAGGTTTAGAAATGTTATCATCTTTAATGTATTTTGGTTTCACCCTTCTTTTCTCAAAACAGGCACTTATTTTAAAACTGATTTGGTTTGGAAGAAAATGGTTTTTTTTCACCTTTATCATTGATCCCCATTAACAAATTCTGCAATCATAAATTTAAGCTAAAATCTGTGTGCAAGAATGTTAATGTATGTATTTTTGTATTCCCGCATGCATTTCATGGGTGTTTGTGTGGCTGTGAGTGTGCAAATGACCGTATGTGTGTATGTGTTTATGGGCGTAAGTAAACTTAACTAAACCATTATAATCTGTGCAAAAGTATGCCGCATACATCCGAGCAAGGATCTTTTACTTTTGCAACGATTACAATGTGTGTTTGTGTGATTTGCAAATAATTACAAATGTAATTGGGTCTTCACACATCTTTGCAAACAAGAGTCGATCAGTTTAATAAGTTTTTGCACATAAAGGCAGAAATATGCACTCGTTCATTTAGATGTGTTCATATGCACGCATTCACTCAGGATAGTCTATGTATGTATGTGTGTATGGATGGATGGATGGATGGATGGATGGATGGATGGATGGATGGATGGATGGATGGATGGATGGATGGATGGATGAACGGATGGATGGGTGGATGTGTGTATGTCATTATTCAGTTTATTTCAAGATCTCAAACTCCTTCATTGGAATTTCAACATCAACAACAGGGTATGTATGTATGTATGTATGTATGTATGTATGTATGTATGTAATGTCGTGGTGTGTATGTATCGGGTATGACTTTAAACTGCATCTTGAAGGGAGTCTCGGGTTCAATACTTCCAGGTATTGAGACGTGAGGAACCACATCTTAGGCCTTATTGATCCCAGGCCGACTCTAACTCGACTAATATCACCTGTAAAAGAGTCCCAGTTATGAGTTAACTAGCTTATATGATGACACTCTATCTCAGCGCGGTGACGCAGAAATATCCTTTGTTGGTGTCAGGGTAAGCTGTAAAAGTCTTTAAGGCGACGCTCCAGCATGGATGCGGTTAAATGACTGAAACAAGTAAAAGAATAGAAGAATAGAAAAAAACGTATATAACACACATCAATATATGTATATATATATATATATATATATATATATATATATATATATATACATAGATAGATAAATAGAGAGATTGAGAGAGAGATTGAGAGAGAGAGAGAGAGAGAGAGAAATGCATGTATGACGTTTTAATCTAGCGTATATGTAGTAAATGGGCGATGCGTGTGTATGCGTACAAGGGCGTGCATTTATGTTTGTTTGTATGCAAATGTACACGGATGAGCTGCATAAGTACGATAGCATGACATTAAATGGATGAAGCAAAATTCCACCCTCGTTGCCCTGGATGCGATAACAACTATTTAAATATCATCACCATCATAATTTTCATTTTCATTCTCACTTCTTCACCATTATCTTAATTAAAACTTGAAATCTTTGTTATCATTTTCTTCAGAATTATTATCATCAGGATAACAATTATCAACATTATCATAGATTAATCTTATCAGCTCAGCTGCTCTGGTTACTGCTGCCAGTATTATTGAAACAAAGAATTACTGAAGTGTTAAATGTGTTTGGCAACAGGAATATATTTCGCTTTTATCCAAAACAGCCATTTAACAGACAGTTACACACGTCTTGTACTTTCTACGAAATATATTCGTGGACCAAACAGCAGGCATCACGCAGGCAAATCTCAGTAATTGGCATTGAATCGGGATGGGCGTGGCTGGAATACTTCCGATTATATACCAGGGTTTACCTGGGAATGAAAAGTAACAGCAACGACGACAACGAAACATCTGCAGCTGATTTAAGTTGAAGATGTTTTTGCGCTTATTTCAGGACTATATTCATTCTGATATTTTCCTTATTGAAGCCACACACACGCACATGCGCACGCGCGTGTGTGTACAGAGAGACAGAGACGCACATATGCTCGCTGGCGTACAATTATCTTCACGGTTGTGCACTAGCATGACCGCAGCCGCATGGCTAAAACGAGTGAATGAATAAAAGAAAAAGAGAAAAGATATATATATATATATATATATATATATATATATATATATATATATATATATATATATATATATATATATATATATATATATATATATATATATATTCAGACACACACACACACACGCATGTACATAAGCACTCTTGCACACACACTGATATATATATATATATATATATATATATATATATATATATATATATATATATATATATATATATATATATATACATGTGTGTATATATATATACATATATATATATATGCATATACATATATAGATATATACGTAACTACATACATACATACATACATACATACATACATACATACATACATACATACATACTAATATACATATATAATGGCTCACGTTTGCACACATCGATTTCTCTTCAACAGTTATGAGGACAATTTTGCTGGGAAAAGGAAAAAAAGCGAAATTGATTAAATGTTTTAAGTAGATTCTTGGTTCATATATATTACTATCTTTGGTGGAATAGAACATAAATTTGACCAAGTGTCACTTGAAATAGAGAAGTAGAGAGACGTGCCTTCATAGTACTTCATGTTTTAAAAAATATAGATCTAAATTTATTTTCAGCTATTCATAACGAATGAAGAAATTATATTTCAAAGAATATAGATTGCATATTGATTTCCTTTCGATTAAACAGAAGTATGTGTTGTTTAAAAGGACATATATAATCGATTAGGTACCATCATTTTGACCCATCCGTCAGGTTATTGAGTCTAACATTTCTTGTTACTGGTGATGAATAGGCGGTGGGGAGGTGGTTGTGATGGAGGTAATGGTATCGTTGGTGGGATGGTAGTGTTGAAGGTTTGTTCTTGTAGTCGAGATTATGGGTAGTGGTGGCAGTAGTGTGACGAGAGTGGCGTTGTTCTGCCCTAGATCATTCTAGAGATTAAGGAGACATAAAATCAAAAATACTTCATCTGAAACTGTGCCATCTTTATTTCTTTGTATACTTCGAAAGACATTGTTTAATATACATTCCGTTTTAAAAAAATCTTTTGAAGCGGTAAGCTTTGATTCGAGGAAATTTTTGCTGCTATTTTTAGTACAATACGAGATCATGAACCGGCTCGTTTAATAACTTGTTTCATAGAAGATGGAAATGACAGAAGGTTTTGGTCGTCTAATTTACCTATTTGCCATTTTGTATTGTTTTTATACTAATATATTCTCTGCTGAAATCCAACAGTGAGCAGCGTGGCTAGCAAGGTTGATGGGGATGGTCAATCTCGGGGCAACGCTTTTATAGAAGAGGCCCAATGTGGAGCAGCTGTATAAGCCTATAGACGGGGTGGGGAGAGCTGAGACAAAGTCAAGAGCTGCCCCGCTGCCGCCCACTCAAGCCATAACACTATGTCCACCGAACGTCATATTCTCTTTACAGTGAAGACGACCGTCAGACATAAACCACATATACAAACATATATCCGAACACACAATCATTGATACACAAAGAATTATAACCGACCACGTATGTGGACTTGTGAAATTTATCAAGCAACTAACGAAGAAACCTATTTTACTTTATTATACAAATATCTAGAAAATATGATCAAACGTTTCAATAACAATAAACTTAAGTTTTATTGAAATACTTACTAAGTTTATAGCCTTGCTCTATTGACATACCGATGGCTATATGTTGAGGAACTTTTACTTTGTGTTCACCACTTTTATTGTTATTTAATATCATATTCTGTTTACAATCACAAAATTGTTTACAATAAAATATTTTGTGTGATGGAGAGTGTTCTACTTGGAAACCCCCAGAATTTGCCCGGTTAAGAGTTCATACGGGCACGGAACATAGCAATGCAAATTTCAACTAGCATCTTGCTGAGGTTGTTTAAAAACTCAAAGCAAAGACGCATAAAACATACCCAAAGGCACTAAAAGTAAGGTGAAGATAACTCTGATTTCACATTACTCTTCAGATGTTCGGTTGATCCCACTGGAGAATACAGTCCCCAGACTGAAATCATCGCGAAAAGTTAAAGAGAGTGATAATTACTTAAAAAGAAGGGAGTGGATAAAAAATTACTGATGCTGTGACGGTGTAATGCCAATTATGGAATGATTAAAAATTATTTGGATTGGAATGGCTATTCATTTCACAACGCGTGCACGCGCGCATACACTTACAGAGAAGAACGTGTGCAAGCAGACACATGCGTACATGAATATGCATACACATGCACATATATATTACATATATAGAAATACATACGTTAATATATATATATATATATATATATATAGAGAGAGAGAGAGAGAGAGAGAGAGAGACATACGTATGTGTGTGTATATATATATATATATACATATTTATATATGTATATATGTATATATATATAGACATATATACATATATATATATATATATATATATATATATACATTCTTAAATATATATATATACATACATATATACATATGTGCATATATACATATATATTCACACACATAGTCGTTACACATACACCCATATATACAAATATATTTGTATGCAATTCCCTATTTAACTCTGTATCTCTTTTCCTTTCTATCTATCTAGCAAGCTGTTCTATTCATGACTCCCTTTCTCCTTCCTCCCTCCCTCTCTCTCCTTACATACTCACCACGCACACGCATGCACACACAACACACATACATACATATATATATATAACTAAATGTACGTAGTCTGTGTGTGAGAGCATATGTGGATAATATGTGTATGTATATATGTATGTATGTATGTATGTATGTATGTATATTACCCGTCCTCATACCAATACATACATCATTTTCACTCGTAAAATATTTATAAAAGAACAGAATTTCATGGCACTTTAACACTGTAGGAACAAATCACAACCTAATATTTTTACACAAATATATTGAGCACGAAGCAGCTAAGGAAAATAGTCTAATAATGGTGGGTAAGTTCATGTAATCTGTCAGCAGACTTAACTCGAAAAGAGGTGTAGGTAAGATACCCACGCCTACTAATGCCCATCTTTTCTCTACGAGGTTTATATGCACCAATGTTAATCTATTTATATAGTCAATATACGGTGAAAGCTTATAAGCCTAAGCTTCTAATTGTATTTAGAAGAGCGCACGCTCCGCATTTTCAAGTTAGATCTTTCGTTTGACTCGTATCTTTATCCAAGAATGGCAAATCTTCAGCATTTAGAGACGCCCAGCTGTTCTCTATTTCATCAGGATTGATAAACGTTTGGTTTAGTTTTCATAAGACATTTTGTCCGACGTCGTATAGAACCTGTGAGTTCGCCGGTTGAGTAGTTTAATAACACCAATAAACTAAAGGTTCCAGTTAGCTCCAATTGGATTTGAACTCAGAGAGGTGAAACCAATCAGATAAAGTATTCAGGTGGGTGCTCTAAAGACTCCGCAATATTCGCAGCATTGTTGTTTCAATATGATGTCTCTTACAATTTGATATTCAATGATAGGGTTAAATGAACAGCAATATGTAAACGTTTTAGAAATGGAAAACATAGCATCTCGTTTAACAGGAAATATACATTAGCGAGGCTGAGATAATTATTGTTGTTGATTCCATTTTGTACATTTCCCTCCTGAGGTTATTTACGTAATGGAGTTTATATTCCTTGCTTATTTACAAGCAGTGTGTTTTCTTTGAAATATGTAAACATATTAATGAATATGTGAATATATGCATATCAAGGTGTGTCTCTTTTTACTGTCATAGAAATATGCTTATCTAATATATATATACATATTTATACGTATGAATGTAAGTATTCACATGTATGTATGGATGTATGTATGTATATATATATATATATATATATATATATATATATATATATATATATATATATATATATATATATATATATATATATATACGCATCATATGTATGAATACACAGATAAATACTTACACTCAAAAACGCATGTAAACACAGACAAATCTCTTTTTAACATCATGGATAGACGATGTTATTGCCTCTCCACCAACTGAGACTCTCTGCTGAAGGCAAATGAATTCTAATTCCTGGATACTAGTATGGCACCGGAATAAATCAAAGAGACAGTAATACATACATACATACATACATGTATATATATATATACA
>NC_142942.1:56197925-56205425 GCF_046866305.1 Octopus bimaculoides
TGATTTTAGTCCCTTTAAGGTTGATAAAGTAAGCCGTTGCTGAAGTGAGTTTAGTGCAATACCTCACTATAAGCATCAAAAGAAATGTCCTGTTATAGCTAGAGTCGACTTTGAGTTTCATCCTTTTAAGTTCAGTAATAAAACATCTACCGAGCTTATAGGTACTAGCAATAATAATAATAATAATAATAATAATAATAATAATAATAATAATAATAATAATAATAATAATAATAATAATAATAATAATAAATACCATGATGTAGTACCAGGCAGTGGCTCTCGTGGCTTCTGGTCTTAACTGATTGGAAGTCCTATCATGTACACTGTTTTGTCTTGGTATAAAAGATGGGCTACAGCAAGTATTCTGCTTAATATAACATATCTGCTTGTTTGTTCCTTGACCTTAACCAGTTGGGCATGTCCCTTGGTGACTGATGATATGTGCAGAAGTAGTGGGTGGGGGCATCATAGTCATGTGTTGAAAGGAATTCTTTGGGGTTTGAATAATTCACCTCTGGAAACATGGGTGTTTTGTTCAACATTGTTAAGCAACCCTTATTCAGGGACCTTTTGAACGGGATGGGTTACTCGACCTGAAGAAAATTCTACCTGGGCCACACCTGCAAGGTCATGAGCTGTTAATCTGGATATGAGATCACCATGTCACGCACATATGGTTGTGATGCCACCCTGCCACCTCTGTTGACCGGATTTGGTTTGTTTAACAGCATGGCTATAGACTACGATAGACTTGGTAGCAGGCTTAAAAACAAAATACATAAGCATTGAGGTCAAATTATTTTTACTAAATCGCTGCATGTGCTACCCCAGAATAGCGGCAGTCCAGTGGCTGAAGCAAGTAAAATAAAACGATAAATGTTATAAACCCAAAGATACAGCCCCAAAATCTGCTTGTTTCACACAATCCATAGAAACACTCATGTTGGTATCGTGCTCGAAAAGTGGTAGTGAAAGCTCGAGTGAAACTCTTGAAAACAGTATGAAGAATGTTGCCGTTAAAACCAAACAATTCCTACAGTAACAGGTGCATTGAATGATAAATACATGACCAAACTCCTCGACTTAGACAACATGCACAACACACAGAAAACTTCACAACTAACCGCTGCACACACATTACTCATAATAGTTTCCGTATGAAAGCAAACACAAAACTGAAATAAAACAATGCACATAGCCAAGACACACAGTACTGCACTTGGTTGTGCAACGAGAACACGCAATAAAAACAAAACTATAGAAAAATAACAACAATAACAACAACAACATTATTATCATCATCATTATTATTATTATTATTATTATTATTATTATTATTATTATTATTATTATGGTTATTATTATTTAATTGGTGTATTCTGCATGCTTTCGGAGTAGAGAGTAGAAAAGAAAATTTGTTTTACCTAACAACACAGAACATTTCAATAGATCTCTTCAAGATTTTACATGAACTTCAAAAGAACACGAATCAATTTCTTCTATAAAGATTTTGGTAAGAATTGAGGAACTTAAAAGTAGAACAATCAGATATCTCAAACAGAAACACAGCAATAAAAATTGTAGGAAGAATAAAAACGAGTTCTACAACAGCAGAAACACTAAAGTTTGAATGGAAGAACAAACCATTATATGTGAAGCACTTACAAGTAGATAGATACTACTGACTAGTAACTAACTAGCCTCAACTTAAAATTAAGCTGAAGGAATAATAGCTGCAACACAAGAGCTATACCTTTTCAAACGACATACGAGAACATGTGTATGAACTGAGATAAGGGAAAATAAATTGTATATACGTGATATTTAAAAGAACTAGATGCTCTCCCCTCGTTAGACAGCATAGATAACGAGATTACACAAAGAAACAAAGTATTTTGATTCATAAATCAAATCAAGTATTATCAAATGGAAGGAATCTAAAATTGGTTGAACTAAAACTTAAAACTGCTGCATAACGATGCTGTGCTAAATATCTGTGCATGCAGACAGATATTACTGTCTAAGCCAAGGTGTGTATTGAAACATCAAAGAAGGAATTAAGCTTAAAATCGTTATATTGTGTTCTTCAGGGAGAATTGCATCTTAAAAAAGTGAAAAGTATTCAAAATATACAGTCTTAGAACAAACAATATGCATCATAGATACTATTTTTATCAATGTGGTATTAAGAGCATTGGAATTTGTGGAATATTATGCGGGGCAAAAATATAAAATTACCAAATTATCTCACACCGTAAAAAAAAAATAACAGAAATGACAGTCATTAGACGGCTGGACAAGGCAGAATCACCAGAGCTGCAGAGAAAATACTTAACGACATTTTTTTCGGCTTCACGTTCTACGTTCAAATTCTGACTAGATCGACTCTGCCTTTCGTCTGTTCGGAGTCGAAAAAATAAATACCATTTCAGAACTGGAGTCGATGTAATCGACTGCTTCCCCAACCCTCCTCCTCACCAGCATTTCAAGCCTTGTGCCTATAGCAGAAAGGATTATTAGACGGCTGGTCTAGACATGTTTCTTATCATCAGTAATATACTGGCTCTGTTTCAAGCGACTCTACCCTTTACCAAGATATTGACAACATTGCGCCAAATAAAAAATCAATAATGCTATACGTTATAAGCAGTTTGAAATAAATTCAAGCATCAGCGGTGCTTCTTGTTTCGAAAATCTTGACTTAATTAACTAAATTAATCCTGTTCTTATCAGACTGTATCAATACATTATCGACTATATTTAAAACAAATTTATTCATAAATATGGAAATCATATTTTCTTTCGAATACATGAAGATGTTTTTACATAAGGAAATATATTCTGGACATTTACTTTGAAACGAATAGTTATTAATATCTTGCGAAACATAATTCTTTAACTACTATAAGACAAGTGTGCGTGTGTGTTAATGCGGTACGGATTATTTCTTATTCTGAAGCATAGATATGATTTGGATTGGTAGAATGCTTAAGGGATTAAGATCTGTAGTTCGTGATGTCAAAAACATCTGTTTTCAGCCAATACAGGTTCTTTGAATTAGTAAGCGCTGTTGACGGCACTGATTCTAAAACTTGATAGCTGAATGCTAATCTCGTGATGTATACGTAAAGACAGAAAGAAAAAAATAAGGAAATGTTATGTGTTGTGTTCAAACTAAGTACTATGAAATATTTCATATTTCGACAGTACGTATCATTTTAAAGATCAAATCTTGAGAAATATTTTCCACGAAGAAATATCTTCTCTCTTATCCTCACTCCCCGCTGCCTTTTCCTTCTCTCTTTCCTCTCACTCTTTCTCTCTTTGTCTTTCTCTCTCTTTCTCTCTTTATATAATTATATATATATATATATATATAGAGAGAGAGAGAGAGAGAGAGAGAGGAATAGATAGATAGATAGATGGATAGATAGATAGATAGATAGATAGATAGATAGACAGATAGATAGACAGATAGATAGGTAAATAGATAGATATACATACACACGTGCACATATATGTGTGTGAATGTGTGTACGCGTGAATTATGTATGTATGTATATATATATATATATATATATATATATATATGCCATCTATATAAGATATAATTCTTATAACTATATATATATATATATATATATATATATATATGATATGACGTATATTAAGCTGATACGGGTATGAGCAAAATAGGAGAGCTCTACATGAATATATTTTCCTGTTTATTTTTCTTATTAACAGCTTCTCTCTCAATATATACTTGCATTAATGCATGTATATATAGGTATACAGATATACTGATATTGATATATATAGATAAATATATATATACGTATATTATAAACACATGTATAGACATACACATTAATCTTTTTTATGAGTTGTTCTTCAAATTTTCACTTACATTCGGCAAAGAGTCTTGTAACTTATCGATAACGACATGGCTGTCGACTAGCTATGATTAAAATCTCGTAGATTTTAAAAATGTTGTTAGTTATAAATTTGTTTATATATTTTCTTGTTTTATTTTCTCTATTCTTTTTTTTTTCATACAAATACTTACATATATCTCTACGCCGTATCCATATCAAATCTTCAATTTTACTGATCTACTGCATGAGATAAGAATTGGTGATGGATGCGAACAACTTTGAAAAGAAAAGCATTTGGTTTCATTTGACCTTGTAAGAACAATTTATTATAGATTCCTTCTTTCTATATCGTTGCATAAAGTCAACATTAAAAGGGTAGATAGTATGAAATATGACATCTTAATAACATTTTGTTTTTATAAAATTCTTGAAAATGTCACTAAACCTATAAAGATATTTTCTGCCTGTGATAAAAACTCTATAATTCATCTCTCTATATGTATCTTTCTAACAAATATGTAAGTATAAACTTTTACATATATACAAATGCATTATCGATTTATACTTCTGTATACAGACACACACGCACTAGTGAAAAAACATGCAAAAGCATACATTTATACGTACATACACACACACACACACATATATATACCACGTAAATAGATAAGATATCAGTGTTATTTGCATTTTTGCGTGATTTCCACGACAGTTTATTCACCGCACCCTGTATATAGATTTACTTTCTCACACACACACACACACACACACACACACACACAAATTATGTGGATCGATACAGGTATAAAATAGACTATTTTAGAGTCTTGTTTGTGTGTAGTATAATTTGTTGGCTTACTTATATGAGTGACCGGAGTGAGAGTTTGTAGAATTACAACGCCAACCCTTTCCTATCATGCAGTAATTTAATCCCCTTTAGGCCCTGAACTATGGTCTTGTATTGATATTGATGAACGCTGACGTCAAAAGTTCTAAATGTTTCTATCGTTTATTGGGTTTTCCCTGTAACATATATGTTGAGCGATTCATCATTAAATAAATATTATTCTTTCTAACACTTAGCAGTTTTCTACAGCCTTCAGACGTATTCTAAATTGTTTCATGGCTACCCTTATCGAAGGAATAATATTTTAGCAATACTGAGGCGGCGAGCTGGCAGAAGCGCTAGCACGCCGGACTAAATACTTAGCCGTATTTAGTCCGTCTTTACGTTCTGAGTTCAAATTCCGCCGAGGTCGACTTTGCCTTTCATCCTTTAGGGGTCGAAAAATTAAGTACCAGTTACGCACTGGGATCGATGTAATCGACTATCCGCCTCCCACAAATTTCGGGCCTTGTGCCTAGAGTAGCAATGCGAGTATCTTAACGTCACAAGTCACGCCTGCGCATATTTCCTCACAAGCAAAACCAATTGTAAGAGATAAACGCCAGGCAAAACAGAGAGACAATTTCGATTATGTTGATTCATCAAGTCTACGAAAGAGTCACCGAGTACATTTTATTCCGTCTCATTTTAACGAACCTTTTTCATTTCACACATCAGTATTTTAAAATAATATCTCCTTCTTTATAATAAAAACTCATTTTTTATTTAATCCGAATGAACGTTCATCGAGGAAAACTTTTCATCTCATGGTATCCCAGGAGTAATTAGCACAAAATTTGTCTTAAATAATATATGAAGAGTAAATCGTAAAAGTACGTAGATCTTATTCAACATCTTTTATGTTTAAATTGGGCGAATATCATTGAAAATTCTATAGCAAAATAGCATTACCTTTCATTTAACAACGAAATGAATACCGTTATCGATATTTCTTTCCAATTTCTATAACACAATTTTGTTTTGTTATTATAATGACGAAAATCAAATCTTGTAAACGATATATATAACGATATGTTTATGTTGCTAGCTTTTCATCTTTTATTCGCGACAGTAGAAAACGCGCGTGCGCAAACACACACAGTGATAATCATATATACGAACATATATATATATATATATATATATATATATATATATATATATATATATATATATATATATATACATATATATATATACATATATATATATATACATATATATATATACACATATATATATATATATATATATATATATATATATATATATATATATATATATATATATATATATATATATATATATATATATATATATATATATATATATATATATATATATATATATATATATATATATATATATATATATATATATATATATATATATATATATATATATATATAGGTGCGCGCGTGGCTATGTGGAAAGAACTTTGCTTCACAACCGCAAAGTTCCGAGTTCAGTCTCAAACCTCCACTGAATCCCAAAAAACAATTGCCTTACCTTATAGTTGCGCTTCAATAGTTCAACAATTCACGACGTTGCACACCAACGTCGTGACACCATTCAGTGAAAGGAAAACACTGACACGCGCATGCGAAGTAAGCGAGCTACTTTATTTCATAGAATTTGCTATGAAGGCATTACAAAGAGGGGACAAACAAAGACAGACAAGCATAAACAGGGTTAAATAGCTGCTAATCGATTAAAATCCCAGTCTTGGATGATAAGCAAATAATGATACAATATATGCAATTTAAATTGTTTTTTAAATTTTACTTTCATTGCAATTTGCAATGGATTCCCGAAAGGAAAGGCATACGGCCACCCGGGTAGAACCTTTACTTTTCATCCTGAATGAGCTTACCTTGTGCCAATCGCACCCAGTTTACTTACCATAGGCTTCCATCTTTTCACAAATATATCACGTGACAGACAGCTTACGAAACGCACATTGTAATAAATGTAAAGTCCATAATATACTTCGGATTTACGCAAGGAACAGATTCCGAGGGTGGCGAATAATAAATGAATGAATAACAAAAGCTGGATAACGTGTCAGTTCACTACAGTTGTTTCGAACGAATTTTTAATTTATTAATGGAGACATTAGATCATGAGAAAAAGCTGTTTTCATCAGGTGGATACATGAATCATAACATTGAAAAACATTCAAAAGCCACAAGCTTGTGCCACTTTATGATCCTACGACCATTGTTGATCATAGAAGGAATTTGTTAGTTCAGGTGGGTAAAATTGAAGGAGAAAATACATCGATGTCAGGCGTGAGCAGGGGGTTAACGAAGTTTTATAGCAATGGAAGAGGTTAGAGGATGCGGTAGGTATCTTTTTTTTATTATTATCCATTTACTTTCATATACTTTTTTATTGTATACTTCTTTACTTATCTAATTATTGGTATGATGGCTACTCTAATTTTACGGCCTTTAAGGGGGCTGTTAAATAGATATATAAATAAATGGATGGCCTAAACTTTTGTACTTAGCTCATAAATCTCTTACTGAATAGAAATAAAAGATAAAAGAAAGGAACTCTATTTTAATTGTAGGGACGAGATGCTTCACTATCTGATCCTCCTCAACCCATCCTCTAACCTGTAGTGGACTGACACATTATCCATCTGTTGATATATATATAAATGTGTGTGTGTGTGTATGTGTGAATGTATATATATATATATATATATATATATATATATATATATATATA
>NC_142942.1:56207925-56227925 GCF_046866305.1 Octopus bimaculoides
TTAAATATTAATTTTAGAAATTATTTTAAATGTTGGTTTAAAACTTACTTTAAATTTCAAATTTATTTTCAAGCTAAAATATACTGCTTTAATATTAGAATCTGAAGTTTGAGTATATATGCGTGTGTGTATGTTAGTGTGTGTATGTTTGCTTGTGTTTGTGTGTATGTGTGTATGTGTTTGTGTGTGAATGTATCTCTATGTGTGACTACGTGTGTGTGAGTGTTTGCGCACATTTGTTTACATTTATGCGACAGAGGATGGATGCGAGTTTTAATGTAAATGGATGGCGGCTTTTGTGTATGTATGTGTGAAAGTTTAAAACGTGATGAACCGTCGTTTGTGTGAAGTCCATGCGGGGAAAATATCTGCAATTCCTACTAGTCTCATGTTAAAGCCTTTCTGCCAGAAAAAACCATAAACACAGTTAGCATCAGATAGGACTTTTCAGGAGCTCGTTAGACGGTTACTTGCAGACTAAATCTGACAAGAAATTTGAGGAGAAGCTCTACATGTAGCAGATTGAATTGATACAGTATATGGCACTGAAGAAATGAATGAAGTCATCAAAAGGATTGGAACGCAGAAGTCAGAAGGATGAAAATTAAAGATAGAGCAGCGTATTGCTGTGTAGCAGTGGAAATTCAATTTAGAAACAAAAACATATTGATTAGATTTTTCAAATATATGTGATTATTTTCATATCATTACCAATTCATAGAATTAGAAAACAAACCAAATTTAATATTCCAATGTAGAAATTTTATTTCCTTCTTTATTTTGGTTTTGCACTTAGAAACTAACCATTAAACATCAATTCTGTTGCTTCTATTTACAAATATATAATTAAAACTTAATTGTAAATTCTGCCTCCGTTTATGCGTGTCTATTTAAACGGATGCCATTAAGTTATGTTAACTGATTTCGTGTTGGGCCTACCATAAATATCATTTTATAACTCATGGAAAAAACTTGTTTACAAGAAGATTTCTTTTATGAAATCACGTATCACTTGGAATTCATTCACGAATTACTTAAATGTTTGTCCGTTAAAAAAAAAACAGCACAGTAACAAATAACACACACACAAACATATACACATCTACACGCTCACAGAGATACTCAAGCTTAAACACATTGAGACTTATGTATTTTTTACGTGTGTGTGAATTTTATGCAAATGAGAACACACAAAATTATATACTATATAAATAATATACTTATGTATATCTACGTGTATTTTATATATAAATATATATATGTATATATATTTGAACCTATGTTTGTATGCATATATGTGTATGAGACTGTGTGTCTGTGTGTATGTATTCTTTTCCAGTTCTTCCTATGGTAATCATTTTATTGATTTCTATTTATTGAATGACTTAGATCGCCTATTGAGTTACAGCTCGTTAGATGGTTACTTGCAGACTAAATATGACAAGAAATTTACTCCTAGCTACGCCTGTATGGCATTCACACGCACACGTACTCACTCACACATATACGCACACATATAAGGGAACGTGGGTTGGGCATATAAATGTTGTGTGTGTGTGTGTGTGTGTGTGGGTGTGTACGTGTGAGTTTCTGTTTTACAATATCGATTACTCATGGCTTGTATAAAGCTTGTGATTATGAATAGTTGGTGTGCTCATTTCTTCCTGTCAAATAGTAACATCATATGGAACTGGAAACGGAATTGCGTCAACGGAGATATGATATCGTTCGCTTATTCATCTCTTTGGCAACAATGATTTCCTCTTACTGGACAAATATCCTGCATGAACCTAAGTATAGATTAGTTTCATTTATCTTTTACCTGATTCGGTCATTGAACTGCTCTCATCACGTGGCACTGCATTCAAGAGAGTTGGTCGAACAAATCGACCACATCACTTATATTTTTAAGTCTGGTACTTTTTCCATCGGTTTCTTTTGCCAAACCGTTATTGTTACAGGGATGTAAACAAACCAACACCGGTTGTGACGCAGTTGGAGTGGGGCTTACACCAACAACGCTACAAACCGCTCTTCTATTTTACTCATTGGGTTGAAAAAATTTTGTGCGGCGTATATTTCTGTCGCTTTTTCTCTCTCTTTTACTCCTCTTGCAATCCTTCCCTATCTCACCAACTTACCCCTCCCTCGGTAATTTTCTGTCTCTCTGCCCTCAACCAATCTTTCCCTCTCCTATCACGTGACCTGCGACTATTCCCATATCTCTCTTCCATTTCCTTTCTCACCTGACCACTGTGTAGTTCTGTCACGTTTGTTTCGCTTACTTATATACTTTCAACATTGTCTACTGTTTTTTTTGTTTTTTTTTCACCGTTCGTTTTTCTCACCTTTCGTTCTGTTTTTCAATTTTTACGATTTATCATCTCCAGTCCTATTGGATATTTTCCTTTCTTTTGCGTCACCCATACACTCGTCTCGTTGCACAGCCTTATTTAGTTTGTATATTGTATATTTATTTTATTTTATTTGTGTCGCGTTTGTTTTCGTCACTGTCTCCAACGTTAGCTCGCTATTTACCGGCGGCTTCTCGCTTTTCAGGTCACCAAAAATGAACAATGCAATCGTTAAAAGCGTGAAATTGTAAGGATCTTTTGGACAAGGAATAAGCAGCCTCCCGTCTTCTCTGTGAATTTTCCGTTTATTCTTTTGGTGTGTTTCTGTTTAAATTTGGGAACTTATTGAATTTCGCTTGCATGTCATTGGTCAACCCGAAGATATCTGTTCAAAGATTTGCACATTTGGATCGAACCCTCAGTCACATGACTATGAATTACATTTTTTTTTAATCATGCGGACAAATACCTAACGTCAGAAGTGTTCGTGCGCGAACTAAATGGTTTACTCTATGTAGTTCTCATCGATCTTCCACCTTTTTTGAAAGACAATTGATATCAATATTTCATTCATTTTTTCCCCTCACATAATTACAAAATGAGGACTAATGCCTATTAAGACACGTCTAATACATCAAATATTTTCTTCTTTTTTATGGTACAATGGTGACTTTTGGGGTCGAAATTACTCGACGAAATTGATTAAAATCAGCTAAATCCAATAATTAATTATATTGACTATATCCATCCTCAAGGAAAATTTGCCTTGATCGAACAGTAAAGACGAACTATAATAGCCGTAGATTAAAGGGAGGGTTATATTTGTAATTTAATAAGTTCAAAAATTTCGATCAGATGTGTTTTACTCGTTCAATTAGTAAACAAATTCTACCTGTACAGCTGTTTAAAATTGTAAAGTATCATGCGAAGTAAATAACTCTAATAACATCTAGCAAACTGGTCTGACCGACGTATAATTTTATACACAAAACATAAAGTGTAAATTCGATTCCATCGGAATTTAGATTATGTAAAGGAAGTAAATCTTGTGAGGTATTTTGTTCTACCAATCCAGCTCGTCTGCCTCCCTTTTATGATTCATTAATGGCCAACGTTTAGAAGGAGACAAATTACTTGTAGAGAAGTGGTTTATGCCATTGCTCTGCCTGCGCAATGACTATCTTGTGGTTATCATATCGATACAAGAGAAACTTCTCATGGATGGCGATTATGCAGAAGCACGAAGTGCTGATGGTATCTTAATAGATTATGACTGGCAGAACAACAGAAGCTTGCCATGGCTAGACATTATAAACCGACGACGTGATGAGGGATACATTGGATTATGTAGTCCTAGGTACACAATGCCTTTGATCATATCCCCTAGAACAGGAGTGGTTGCTCTGGAAATAAGCAACAACAACAATTAAAATAAAGCAAAAGAAATTAGAAGTGTGTATGTGATCACTCGACCAGTTAGAAATGGCAGCTTGATCTAACTCAGACCAAACACTGATTTGCTTATAAATGAATAATGATACTTTCGATAATATAGTTCTATATAAAATTTATGAATGGAGGGAAATGACAAGAGGCTTAGGATGGAGAGCATCTTCGATTATAGGATACCTTGATCAATAATGGTCGGGCTAAGCCACAGAAATTGTTGCAGTGAAAGAGCATATATGTAATCACTCTACCTGCCAGAAATAGCAGCTAAATATATCTCAAGTCACACTCTTTTTGTTTGGGTGTTTTTATGAATAATCGAATGACGCATTCGATTATATAGTTTTAAAGCCAACTATGTGTGGAAAAAAAATACATCACTGGGCATAACATTCTTTGATCAGGGCAGATATATAGCTAAATAATAACAATAACAAAAAAAAAAACCAAAACAAAGAAGGTCAAAAGTAAATACTACACGGCAATTAGTCGTTCACTCGTCTGTTTCATCTATTCTATGCTTCATGTATGTTTGAAAAAAAAACCTTGCAGTAGACTTTACTTTCCACAAATTATATTCGACAATTTATATTAGACTATTATTACATTAGACTGATTATATTAGACAATTTATGTCATACTGGGAATTAAGATGGCAGAGTTCCAAATATTTGTTGGACAGTATCAAACTACAAAACATCATACTAGTACGTTCAAACAGTGAACCAACAAATAAATATTCAATTATATTGTATCAAGTAGGGAACCGCTAGGTGATTGTTCCATCTGCAAGAAATAGCAGTCAAACCTTCAGATCTTCAAACCAGAGTGTTGCCTGTTTTGTCTTATGTCGAACCACGAGCCCTTGATGAAGTCAAAGTTATATGATGTGACTTATAGACTTAGGTGAGTCCATCTGTCTCCAGTTTACATTAGCCGATTTCTTCGAGAAAGAGGGAGAGCAAGAGAGGGAGAGCAAGAGAGGGAGAGTGGGGAGAGAGAAATAAACAGAAAAAAAAGCAAAGTACTAGAAAGTTTGACCTTAGTGGGATTCTAACAGTCCTGATAATTGACTTCCTTGAAATCACTCCCTATCACCTTATAAAAAAAATGAGACTTAGGAAAATGTTGTCATAGAAATATGGTGTCTAATCAAAATGCCTGGAAAAGAGTTAAACACGAAGACTCTTTTAGTTAGAACTAACAACAGGACTGGCCTGGAACTCGACAACAGCAGCGGTTTTTTGTTTTCTTCTATATTGTTTCCTATCTGATATTACTACGCAAAAATTTTGCAGAAGTAGTCACCGTAAAAGTATAACAGCTAAATGGCAAGAGGCTAATTAAATCGATTGGAATCGACTATTTTACTATTTCATTTAACAAAGACACCATCAACACAAAGATCTATCTATCTATCTATATATATATATATATATATATATATATATATATATATATATATATATATATATATATATATATATATATATATATAGAGAGAGAGAGAGAGAGAGAGAGAGAGAGAGAGAGAGAGAGAGAAAAGTGTGTGTGTGTGTGTGTAAAGGATTCATTGATTCCACTAGACATTTTTGAATCCTAATTAAATGGACTTCATACAATTTTGTTTCCTTTTTTAGAAATAAAAATACCTTTTTTGAAAGGCGTTATCTCCTAACCTCATCTGTTTAAATGAGTTTCTTATTCATTAATAATAATAAAAAAAAAACGATCATTACTGAAACTGTCATCACGTGTACTTAATAACTTACAGACTTAAATTCGAGAAACGCCATCGACGACTATAACGACAACGACAATGATGATGATGATGATGATGATGATGATGATGATGATGACGACGATGATGATGATGATGATGATGATGATGGTGTTCATAATAATGGAGGTAGTAGTGGTGATCATGATGGTGTTGACGATGCAGTTAATGATGGTGGTGATCATAATGATTATGATGTTGAGGAAGAGGGGAGAGGAGGAGGAGGAACGGGGAGAGAGGTCATGCTGATGCTGATGTCGATGATGATGATGATGATGATGATGATGATGATGATGATGATGATGATGATGAGGAGGAGGAGGAGGAGGAGGAGGAGGACTATGATAATGATGCTGTCAACGATGGCGATTGATGAAACAAGGGTTTGTGTGACTCTCTAAGATCAAATAATAAAGATGAGAGGATGATGAGAAAGAGAAAGTGAAAGTAGAAAAATAATAACTACATAACAACGGCAAAGGAAGCGAAAATCATATTAAAGCCGGCGGTAGAAATGAAAGATAAACAGAGAGACAGACAGATAGGCAGACTGAGAGACAGTCAGAGAGACAGAGACAGACAGACAGAGAAAGAGAGCGACAGACAGAAGAAAAGAGAAAGAGAGAGAAAAAGAAAGAGAGAGACAGAGAGACAGAAAAAGAGAGGGAGAGACAGACAGATCGACAGAGATACTCAGAAAGACAGACAGAAACAGAAAAGATAGAGTGAGAACGAGAGAGCGAGAGACAGACAGACAGACAGACAGATAGATAGACAGACAGACAGACAGACAGACAGACAGATAGATAGATAGATAGATAGATAGATAGATAGATAGATAGATAGATAGAGAGAGAGATAGATGGATAGATAGATAGATAGATAGATAGATAGATAGATAGATAGATAGATAGATAGATAGATAGATAGATAGGGAGTAATAATTGGCTAAAAAATTCGATGAAAAAAAAGATATGACACTTGTATCAAGAAGCCAAAAGAGAGAGGTGGTAGGAAAGAGAGAGATGGAAACTGGAAGAAAGATTGGAGGGAAAGAGAGGAGAGATATTCAATGAAATAGTGTTTAAATATTTGAAGATATTGTATTGTGAACGATACTTTTCGATCTTACTTGAGGTGAAGGTTGTATAATCGAATTGTGTGTCTTCTGTGTGCGTCGCGTGTATGATTGTGCTTGTATTCGTGTCCTTTTGTGTGTATGTGTGATGCCTGTGTATATATATATATATGTATGCGTGTTTTTGTGCGTATGCATGTACGTCGATATGTATGTATGTATGTGTCTATCTGTGGGCCTATGTCTATGTGGTGAGTGTGTACATCAAAACCTAACTTCAAGGAAATACTTACCGGAAGATATAAAATTTTATTAGTGTTTCAGTTATTACAAGCTCTGCTTGTGTCTGAAGTTTAACTTTGATGTTATTTCTATAGAGGCACACCGTTTAATCAGGACAACCTTAGCTGTCATCGATTATAAATTGATTGCCGGGGATTACTTTCAATAAATGGAGGGTTTAAGAATATTTTTCTACGATGTTGTGTACAATGTGCCAATTTCCTCACGGCCTCTCTTCGGGATGGGAAATCGTAGAAGCTTCTAGAAACACCTGAACTTTAGTTGGAGTTAGAAATGACAGAACATTGGTTTTGCATTCGATAGCCAATTTGTGCTTGATGGTTACGATATCAAATAAGTATGACATCAGACAAAGAATTTCAAATATACATCAAATATTTCAATTGTTATTGTTAAAATAACCTATCAGCAATATTTATTGATTAGACTATCGATCATCAGACAAGAAGCATTTGCAATTTTACTACTATGACCGTGACAATTGATTTAAGTATTATCGACATCTTAAGTTAGTCATTGATACATTTCATACTTGAAGACATTGATTTCCAAACTATTATTCTGTCTAATAGAATTATATACCTTCGTATGTTTGAGTCGTAAAGAATAAGAAACTGATTAACTTGTATTCTCTGGGAAGAAAAAGTAATTAAGATATATAGATTTCAAAGTATAATTATGCAATTTTGTTCCAGAAAGATTCCTGGTGAGTATTAGAATAGCTAATATTATCTCTTTTCCTTTGAAAATCAATCTTTTTTTCAGATCTCTTAAATTAGAATTAATAATATTCCTATTATATTCTTCTTTTGGTTTCGTTATTCGACTCTGGTCATACGGGGACACGGCTTTCAAGCGTATAGTCAATGATTTCCACTCCAGTAGGCAACAGGTATTCATTTGATGGACTTTAGAAAGACAAAAAATACATGGAACTGAGAGAAGATTGAATTCACAACATAAAGTGTGATCTAAACATGTCATAAGACACTTCGACCGATGATCTATCGACTCTCTGATCTGTAATTTGTCACATGACTGTGATTTCCTCTGATGTATTTCTGCCCAAGTTTTTTTTTTTTTTTTAAGAAGGTATTCAGTGGAAGAATGTTGTTTCATTTTTTTGAAAGAATGTTTGAAAGAATGTTGTTTCATTTTCTTGGAAGAATGTTGTTTCATTTTCTTACCTGATTGCTGTTTATATATCTCAGTTCATGCGTTTCATATAATACGTAGTAAATATTTGACGAATCATTTCATAAGCAATGAAAATGTCACGCAACACGGAGCTTTTTGTGTCGTATATTTTGCAGAATGTTTGATCTTCCTATTACTTTTTATATGCTTCAATCACTGGACGACGACCATGCTAGGACACCTCCTTGAAGAGCTAAGTCAAATAAATCAACCCTAATATTTCTTTTTTATGTCTGGCACTTATTCAATCACTTCTATTGCCGAACCATTGCGATATGGGGACATAATGAAACAAGCACCGGTTGTCAAACGATGTGGAGACAATCACAAACACTTAGACTCACATGTGTGTGTATGTGTGTGTGTATGTGTGTTTGTCTGTATGTGTGTATGTGTGTATGTGTGTGTATACATTTACGCGATGTGCTTCAACAGAATTTCCTTCATACCAAATTCCCACAACTTATTAACACTTTTATAAAACCTACCTAATTACTTATCCTTGTAACCAACGTACGTCAAGATTTAAAGCTTTTGCTAGGACCCGGTTTCTTGAGATATTAGTTTAGATTATCTTACTCTGCGTTCTTTATAGCCGGCACTTGTACAAATCAGCCTTCGATTACGACTGTATTGCTTTTGTGGTGTAATATATAGCTTTTCGGTTGCATCATATTTCATTGAATCCTAATATTTCACTGACATTTGTGTTTGGATGGATCTTGATGATGTAATATCTTCCAATGTGTTTGATGCTACAGATATGTTACATCACATCGCAGCATCAATTTTGTTCCTATCACTATGCATGCGCCTCATAGCTAAAATATTTATTCATGTATAACAAATTTATGAAAAGGTTACGACCTTATTTATGCCGGATTATGTACTCATGCGTAAGCTTCTGCGCATATGAAAAGCATTTCTTCCCTGCGTTCAAGTATGTCGTTGCAATAGTTATTGGGTTGCCACGGATCCTATACTTCTTACTGTGTAACATTCCAATTTTCAGTTAAAGGTAATTTATTTCACTCATAGCAAAAGTATAAACATCCCAGTATTCTCACATCCTTTCTTCCATTTGTGTGTGTGTGTGTGTGTGTGTGTGTGTGTGTGTGTGTGTGTGTGTGTGTGTGTGTGTGTGTGTGTGTGTGTGTGTTCTTGGTGCTTTCAGAGAAAACATAAATATCACTGATGTTGTACGTTACGAAATCTTGTAAATTGATAGATCATTTAGTAATTATTGCATTATTGATTGTAATTTTAGAGGCTACGATACAGCAATTCTCACAATACAGATATTCCACATATATTCCACTGAGGTCGACTTTGCATTTCATCCTTTCGATGTTGGTGTGTTTACGTCCCCTTAGTCTAGCGGCTCGGCAAAAGAGTCCGATAAAATAAGTTCTTGGGTCGACTTCCTCGACTAAAAGCGGTGCTCCAACATGACCGCAGTCAAATGACTGAAACAAATAAAAAAATAAAAGAAAAGATTTGTCTCCGAGGTTTATCATGTAGTGTGTGCTACGCTTTAATTTTCTATTTTACAAACGGAATGGTTAACAGAATATAGATCGTATGAAATATATACATTGAAGAGGTGTTTCACTACCACCACAGCTACGCGAGAGTCAAATTGGTTAAATACGTTATTTCCATATTTATTTATTAAACACTAAAGTGTACAAATACTTTCGTGTCTCCTCGGAATGGTACGATTTATGTGATGGCTATCCACTTTGGTTACCCGCAGGTTGTTTCCTATTTGAAAATATTTGAATGGACAGAGGATTCTCGCGAATATAAAACAAAAAGTAATATTTAGCGCTATTTCAGGAGTGGCCGTGAGTTGATGTGAATCACAGCAAGCTACTTCAGAGCAGCATTGACCGTGGCTACTGCTGCTGCTGCTGCTGCTGTGAGCCACAAAACAGTAGTAGTAGTAGTAGTAGTAGTAGTAGTAGTAGTAGTAGTAGTAGTAGTAGTAGTAAAATGAGATGAGACGATCCGGACTGACAATAAAATGTTATTGAGTCAAGATTTCTTAACCACTTGAATCTCTTTTATCTTCATATGTTTCAGTTATTATACTGCGGCCATGCTTGGGCACAGCCTTCCGGGGTTTTAGTAGGACAGAGAGTCTCCAGTGCTTATTTTTAATTCTTTTCTACTCTAGGCACAAGGCCTGAAATTTTGGGGGAGGGGAACAGTCGATTAGATCAATCCCAAGACACACACATATACACACATACACACACTCATACACACATACACACACTCATACAGACACACACAGATACACGACAAGCTTTCACACTGTTTCTATCTTCAAAATTTACTCACAAGAATTGGTCGACCTGGAACTATGAAAAGCGAGCTTCTTTGTCGCACAGTCATGCCTACAACTCCAGTAGCTGAGTTCTTCTTTTCCTTGTTTCCAATTTTTCTTTTTTTCTTAATTTGATTGTTGCTATAGATTCAATTTTACCAATGCCATTTCTATATTTATTCCTTGAGCATCCACCCTCTTGGTTCTAAGACATAATCTTGAGCAAGACTTGATGCGTCACACTATCTATCACCAACAATTGCCCCTGAAATATTTTTGGCGGAGCCCAATCTGTTGCATTGCAAGCATTCGTGTTAAATCTCAGATAAAAGTATATGAAAATCTTCATCTCTTTCTATCATCGGACTTGCAGGATCTGTGGAAAAGAATCTTCCTCCTACTCTGATTATGCCATAAAAAAATCCACTTCAAATATCTTGATCCTTTTCTCTAAAAGTAATAAAAATTCATGATTAGTTCTGTTTTACAGAATTTGCACCCCACCATATCATGTAATATTGATTATATTGTAATAATATCAATTTTATTAGGATCCTGGTATTCTTGAAGATCTGTATCGATCGATAAGGGTTACTATACAAAATGTCAACGTAACGGCAATTCATGCTATGGAAGTGACGTCACGTTATGTCCATAACACTGAGCTTTCATGGACTCGTCTTTAAACGTTACATCAAGTGTGATAATTCATTGCCGCTTAGAAAAGCGGTACTGAACACAGATAATATTTGTATAAATATTATTTCCATTTCACTTCTGAAAGCACACGATTTCACTTCCTCCAACTAATTCTATGAGAGCAGACAACATTCTGCTGTTCAGGGTCTCATAGGATCTATTTCCACGATACTTAACACCCAAGTGCCAATCTCAAATTCCTTGCTGTCCTCAATAAATCAGTCTTCCGAGTATTTTCCAATTTCTCCAACAAATTTCTCGAACATGCTTGTTAGTGTCCCCATTGCCCTTACAACTACTGGGAGGACAGTTGCATTATTATCATTATCATTATCATTATTATTATTATTATTATTATTATTATTATTATTATTATTATTGAGAAAGCAGCGCATGCCATCAAAGTAACGGTGGAGTACAAATATACGAAGCGCAATGTAGCCATCATAACTACCCGTCTGATAAAGGTACACCGGGTACAGGCATCACATTTACGCGACATGGTAGTCTTAGTATTATTTTGTTGTTCTTCTTCTTGTTATCATCATCATCGTCACCATCATTATCATTATCATTACAATCACCATCACCCCGTTGTCATCTTCATCATCATCATTTTCCTCCTCCTCCTTCTCCTTCTCTTCATTATTGAGCTGGTAGATTTAAGTTCAATGATTGCATTGTCCTTTCTGTAGAGATTTGTCATTGTAAAATTGCGAGTTGAACACGTCCCTTACGCTCGTTGTAGAGTGAAATCCCAAGCTCGTATCCAACTCTCTGCAGGTTTGTTGCCCTGCGCTTTAACTGTCTTGCAATTTTTCGTGCAATGTACCATGTTGATCTTACCACAGAGGCCACTGTTGACTAATTACAGCTACTGGTGCTTGTCTACGGTCACCACAAACCAGTCTGTGTATACAGAAACACGTTGCCGGGCACAACGCGATTCTATGAACAAGCCATAACCAGCATCAGTTGTTTGTAGGTGATTAAATCATCAATTTTTAATGAAGAATCTGTGAAAACAAATGGAAATCTATAATAGAACACTCCTTTTCTTCGTCTCTAATAAGCGGTAGTGTTTACATTCTATGTCTTATGATCTTATCTATACGACAATGATGAATGATATTTTCCATTAATGGAAGGTAAGCGAGTGTATGTCACTATCTCTACTTATTATGAAACTATCTTTTATTTATTGAATATTATAATTGTATTTATATCAACAATACCATTTAAACCAAATAGTTTTAGGGTATAGAAAATACTTGTAGTTGCTAAATAATGAAAAAAAGAATGTTTCTAAACAGGAGATTTCAGTTATTTCTAAGCAAATCACAGTAACATCTTCTCAAATTAGCATCGATAAAAACGCTTGAAAATTTTCAAGGTTTGGGGGTTTTTTTGTTCTTTTTTTTTTTTTTTTTTTTTCATAAAAAGGAAAATGTACACCTTTCACGCCTCAAAATGGCCTGATATAGCACTAAACTTTTCGACTGCGAAGATTTCCTAAATAACAAATTCGTCTACAGTAGCATTTCGAAAGAGCTGAAAGTATCACATGGAGTATTGACTATTATTGATACTATTTAGGCTGAGGTCATCTACCGCTGATCGCATTTATGATAACGGACGGTCGTTCCCTAATTACCCACACTTTTTTGTATATTTAGGATTTTACTAGATTATATATATCATTTCTTCTTCAAAGTGGTAGGGTGCATTTTGAATGAATCAGGCTAATAGTTTAGGAAGGTCGACCGACCGCACAGGGACACTTTCTTTGGGCAATTAAGGTAATTCAGCACTGTATTTCCTCAACAACTTCACTGTTCTCTTCTTGTTATATCATATTGATTTTTCTGCTCATATCCAAAACTTCACGTTTGTAGGGAAATGAGAAACATGATCGTATGACCCTTTAAGTCTCTCAAAAGTGCATTACCAACTTAGTGCGCAATCAAAAGGCTATAATTGAAAATCGACATCAGGTCATAAGGAGCTTACATCTCCTCCATGGGTCAGGAACATTTATCGTATGATATTAAACGCTGATACAATAACTCTAATACACACACACACACACACACACACACACACACACCTACACCCACACACACATATACACACACTGACATTCACTCACACACGCACACACACATATAAGCTATATCAATGTCTGATTATGAATATCCGATTATCCGCTTTTCCTTTCTACTCACCATTTTCGTATTCATATTCATGGAAATAGCGTTATTTATTAAATAATTCTTAAAATGATACAGCTTTCTGTTAACTAGTGTTAAAGGTGCCTTTGTTATTGAGGCTAAGGATGGAGATTTGTGACATTCATATGTTTCTCTAGAATATTAGTTATGCACATAAAATAAAAGCCTACACTTGTTCTGTTTACGTCCTCTACACAAGATCTTGTATGGTGAATGTAAGTTTACGGTAAAATTGTGACTTTTCTGATGCATTCACAGCATAAATAAAGCCAAATTGCACATATCAAATACAGACTCTGGTTAAAAATTTATCTACAAATTTCTAGTCTAAATCATATTACGTATGTATTCCTTATATTCATTGTGCTGTGCGGCTATAAGTTTCGCAGAAGTGGTATTGCTTCGAACTTAGAGGCATAGAGTTTATAATGCAGTCTGTGTATGTATATACTTTCACTTGTGTTCACATTGCCTTTGAGTTCTCCGAATGGTGAGAAAATTAGTAGCCGGTAATCACTAATACAACTAGCCTACAAAACGCAGTCTTGAACCAATGAGTATGTGAGTGTGCATCATCAGTTATATCGTTTTCAATAGCTATTCTTTTGTGTTTCTTGCCAAGACCTTCGACAGCAGAAGGCCAAGTTGTTTCTTGAAAATATCTAACCCTATTCTATGTAGATTTCATAGATTTCTCAGATTTGGCAATATATTAGATAGCCGTGAGCCCATGATTCCCAAGCTATTGCAGTACATCCTCCTCATTCTAGACGAGATAGCTGGGACATTTGAAACAGAATACTGACGTCATTATAAGTGAATGTTGAATTTTCTTAAGCCAATATCTCAATGTATAAATAAATATGCAGTGTGTTTCAAGATAGCACTTCATTGAACGTCGTTTGTAAATGTTCACCGAGTGCAAATGAACTTCGTTAAGACCGCCCTTGTAATAATCCAAAACAACACAGATATTTGCACACAATACTATAAACTATTGCAACACTGATTACAGATTTCCCAGTAATATCAGGCATTCTGTGTATCCACATACAATACTGGTGGTAAATATATCTAGACATACTGGGTTAAAACTGTTGTCTTTGAACTGAATCCTGCACAGCTCTCTTAACGCACTTTGTTCGTATAAATGTTTTATTAAAAGTCGAAATGTATCGCTGAGCAAATAGCTTACATAAAACATATGTTGAAATTAGATAAACGAAATTGTAATTAGATTCGATCCCACATTTTCTGAGCTGTAAATCATATAACACTGCATATTTCTTCCAGTGTTACACGTATAGATAGATTTAACGCTTAAATGCTTTTAATGTCCATACCATAAAGTGGTATAAAAGCAATAGAACAATTTCTACTATACAGGACTATTTTTTTTATTTGTTCCGGAAATCTGTTGTCACTGCTATGGCGAAATAAAATCTAATCTGAAACAAACCAACAAAATAACGTTCGCTGAATCACGAGATAGATGTCAAGAAATAATCATTGAGCGTTTCTTCTCAATTTAATGCTTTTGTAGCAAGAAACCAAGATTGATAATCACTGAAAGAGAAAGCCGAAACTTAGTTCAGACCATATCACTTAATGACCATTAAGGGGAAAGAGAAAAGAAGATGTTGCGTCGAATCGTGGCTGTTAACGTTACTGCATATCCAAATGCGCATGTCTTGGTTTAAGAAGAAATTTATATAGTTAAAGATATCCCCTTCTTGCAAAACGTTCGAATTTTATCTCTGCAGGTAACGCACAAAGAATTATTTTTCGATTCCCTTAGTTGTTTGTAACATACACTAATGTCTTGTCGAATATTCATATTTCATGTTGGTGAATAGTCAATACAGAACAATTGGACACTGGGGTATTATATATCGCCATGCTTTCATAAATATGCTAAATATTAACTACAAGATATTTGCTGTTGATGAAGATATAGATATGGTGATATCATTCTCGAGATGATGTGAAATGAAATGTAGGAACATAATTCCTGTCGCGATTTCGCATCTAGGTTGGAATCAATTTCATTCACTTCTAAGTCTGATGACTAGAGGTGGCAGCCAAATTATATTTCAAGGATAAATTTTAATACGCTGTCCTCAATAACGAAAGAAATATTGGACACGCCTTCAAAGCTTTTGATAATAAACATTCTCGACGAGAGCTGGCCTGAGACTGGACGAAAAACATGTATAGCCATACCAAGACGGTCCAAAAGGGAGGTAAAGTCAAATCCTCAGAATCAATAAACAGAATACAAGGTTAGGGATCATCAATGGAATGGTAACTTCGTGAGTGCCACAGGCAAATTATATACCATTTTGTGGGCGCTACATAGTTATCTCAGTTGACGTTCTGATTCCAAATTCACTATTTTCAAAATTGCCTTGCATTCGTTAAGACCGATAAATAAAATATAATTTACGGAGGTGGAATCAAATCATTATCATCGATTATACTTATTTCCAAATCTCTGTTTCAGAAATATCATAGGAAGTTAATATTGCTTCTTGAAAACATATTTTACAGACATTTACAGTTTTGAAAAATTTTATCAATATTCAAAAGAATTCATAGATGTATGACAAAGGTGGATGTGGGTCACTGGATGGGAAGATAGATAGATTGCCCGCTAGTTCTCTAGTTAGATAGAAATATAGATATCGAAGTGCACAAACATCTATATCTATCTTTCTATCTATCTATCTATCTATCTATCTATCTATCTATCTATCTATCTATCTATCTATCTATCTATCTATCTTTCTATCTATCTATCTATCTATTTGTAAGTATATATATATATATATATATATATATATATATATATATATATAAGGTCATGATCCCTAACCTTGTACATATGGTTGTGATACCTGCGTCTGATGTACCATTATCAGACGGGATGTCATGATGGGTATATTGGACTTCGTATATTTGTACCCCAGTGTCACTTTGATGGCATGCGCTGCTCTCTCACTAAATAATAATAATAATAATAATAATAATAATAATAATAATAATAATAATAATAATAATAATAATGATGATGATGATGATGATGATGATAAAATTATTATTTTTATCATCATTATCATCATCATCATTATCATCATCATCATCATCATCATCATCATCATCATCATCATCATCATCATTATTATTATTATTATTATTATTATTATTATTATTATTATTATTATTATTATCATCATCATTTCAACTGAAGTCACAAAGCCTAAATTTGAGTTATATATATATATTAATTTTCACCGGCAGAAACGTTAAAAAGAAATTTTCGTTCGTCTGTGTTTTTCTGCGTGCACTTGTGTCCGTGCGCGTAGGCGTGTGTATGCGGGCGTGTCTCTGTGGGCTGTGTGGCTGTATCGATGATTGATTATCATATATTTAAATATCGATATTTGTGCACAGTTTTGAATCAAAACACATCGTATGAGGTGAAAAAAAGATTTTTAAAAAAAGAATACCTAACATTCTGGAAGTAAATACGAAAATGGCAATGATATTAACTTTTGCCATTTCCATCTGCTACAACTACTGATAATGTAAATATACCAGCAATGGTAATAACATGTGGAATTGGATGTGGAATCAATGTTGCATTGTGATTTTTGCCATCGCTACTTGCAGTCTTTATCGACATGAAATGAAAGCAGCGGAGCAAAGAGATTGAACAACTCCCAGCCTTCTCCAAGTGACACATATTCATAGTATTTAAACATTACTGTGATATAAAGAAACACTTTACAACACTCTCACTAATTAAATTTGCAATTAGTGTAACATGCTTCTTAATTTCTATTTTTAGTATTTTTTTTTTATCTCGTGTAGGCACAGGTATGGCTGTTTGGTAAGAATTTTGTTTTCCAATAACCGGGGTTTCAGTTTCAATTTTACTTGGCTTGAGCAATTCACGCCCCCGTTCATCTACCAGAGACCGAAAGGTGGCTTTGTTGCCCTGTTGCGCCTCCGACACCCGGGCCTCTCACGTGGCTCCAACACCTTCATTCGTTAGAACACGCATCCTAACTATGACAGCACACCCTTCGTGTTTGGCGCACACATGCACACACACACACACACACACACACACACACACACACACACGCATGCATATATGTGTATGGGAGTGCATAAATGTAAGCAGTTGAGAGTGTATATAAGTATATGTGCGTGTGTGTGCGTATACGATCGTCACCTATGAAATTTTTTTCTTTCAGATTCTACTTGTGTGTGTATGTGAGCCAGAAATTACGGTAGCGTACTCCTGTTCAGTGTACCATGCAATGGGATCGAATCGATATTCTGAAGCAAATTCCACACCAATACACTCATGGAATCTGCTGATGTCTAATTGCGTCTGGAAGTAAAGATATGAGTGACGAGTTTTGGACATTGATTGATAAGAGTGGTACACTGGCGGAATGAAAATAAGGTTGAGACTGGAAAAATCGATAGACTAGTACCTTATTCATTTCAGCAGTTTCGATTAATCATTAAACGATATTTTATGAAATGAAGTTTACTCTCGATAGAATTTAATTGAAAAATTCATGAAGCACCAATTTTAATCATTTTCAACGGTCAATGCAAAATTCTCCTACGGTAAATTATGAAATCTAAACTAAAATATTAATGAAACAACGTACTGAATATATTAACAAAACAGTAAAATGAAATATAATTGTTATAAATAAATTAATGTATGCAACAAAAGAATTAATATCCGGTATGTCCAATATTGTAATTATTTTGTGAAAAGAGGTAAATAAGCAACACAACGAGGCAGGAAGGAAAATAAATAAATAGGAAAGGACATCAACTGAAGTAAACCATACTGGAATAACATAAGATGAGAACATGAAGAGTAAATATAAACAGGATAACAAGGAAGGCAATACAAACAAACTCAGAAGAGGATAATAAACAGAAGTTATAAGAAACAGTATAAATAATGAAACATAATTAAAATAAAAGCAAATTCTTAATTAATTATGAGAAACTAGGAAGAGATGAATGAGAAAAATAAGAAGTTTCAATAATAAAACATTAAGCAGTTAATGTCCTTTAACATGTTACAAGATAGTGAAATGTCAATGAAGATTCACAGGGCGTTTTGCATAATCAAAGAAATATAGTAAATACGAGTTTGGCAGGGAATTTCTACGCTATTATCAAACTCGATAGAAAACAATAGCCATGTTTCCATCAAATAGCACCCAAATGTTTTATTCAAAGAAAGTTCACTAGATACTTTTGTACTGGTGCATAAACATGTAGGATCGTCAAGCTTGGAACTATGCAGACAAGGTTAACTAGTGTGGAGGGGGAAGGGGTAAATAATATTAATTGTGAGGTCTATAATCATATTAACCTCAGTAGCAGACGAAGTATGTTAAAATACGAAGTATGGTATAATCAACTGAGACCATTAAAAGTGTGTCTAAAATAAATCACCCAATTTAGTAAAAGAATAATGGAATAAAAAAATATTGCTTTAATCTACATACTATGTAGATATATTAGCAAGATCATTAAATGACAGTATGGAAAAATATGCACCCGGCCGTCTCAAATACGGTGGTACCTTTTTTTTTTTTTCTATAAGCGCAGACACCAATATTCGGTTAAGAGGCTAACTATTTTCAAGTCCGGTCCTACTGCACGCTAATTTAAGTAAGTGTGTTCTGCTAAAGCGATTAGTGGATGAAAACTATGCGGAAGCCAGTCGTATACATACATATAATTTTAATTTTAATCTTTAAATTGTAAAGCCCCCTTCTTAAAGTTGGACATTTATTTCTAGCATACTAGCTCTCATTATTGGCTGGTAAGCCACAGCAAAGCAAAAAAAAAAATTAATCCTTCTGACCAAACCAAACTCATCTATTTGTCCACAGAAACTTTGATGAATAGCCGTTCGACAATATCTTGGGGTTTCATTGCTGATGTCTACATCACTTGACCAATTCCAATGAAAGAATAGCCAGCCTGTTTATATATACATCAAATCTATTGGCTTCAGACACGTGAATCTCGACACCGTTTTACAAACAATACATGTTTAAGTGAGGAAAACAATTTTTGTGTGGTTCAGAATGATTAACAAGTGTCTTCTGTGCTGCAATTGTTTTTGTTACAACACATCTGCTTTGCATGTATATCTCCGTCATGTGTATGAATGCAAGTATGTATGTGTATAATCATGTGTCTGCGTATACGTACATACATGCATACACATACATACATACAAACATACATACATACATGCATGCATACATACATGCATATATACATACAAACATATGTAAACACATCTGGTAAGAGACAGAGATGCAGGTGCTGCGTATTGTTTAAAATGTTTTCTTCAATATTTTTCTCAGCATTTATGCCAACCGAGATTCTTTTCTTATTTTGCAAATAAAGTAAACACAATTTATTCTGCAACTTCACGTCGTCCATACCAGAATTTTAAAACTATTTTCACTCACATGGAATTTCGCTTATACTGTGAACACCAATAACAAAGATTCCA
>NC_142942.1:56230425-56242925 GCF_046866305.1 Octopus bimaculoides
TCAACAGGCACTGTTTGGGCCTGATCTATAGTAGATGGTACCTGTTGAAGGTGCCGTGCAGTGGAAGTGAACCCGAAATGCAGTGATTGTATACTGAGTTTCTTATTCACACAGCTAGATAGATATCTGTGTATTTGTGTGTATGTATAAAAGCCATTTTTTGGTTTACCAGCCTCTATTATCTGTGAGACGATAATCTATGACTACAAGCTGTTACATCATTGACATATAGCCTAACAAACAAATTTAATTACATGTAATCATAATTTCACATTGATTCCTCTGGTATGGGATGGATGGACCTAAAATTAGTATATATCATTAGATCTATACACAACTAGCTATATAGGCTGCGTAATGGACAGAAGTAGGTTTGTTTTCACTGTTGTTTGTTCCCGATCAGTACTGGTCGATCGCACGTATGATTAAAGATGTTCTACTCTTGACCTATCGGATTTTGTATTCTTCACAGACCTATTATAATTAGCATTACATTATTTAATATGTCCTTTTCCCCAAGACAGTACAATGTAGTTTCTGAGAGATTATAGCTCTCATTTCTAATAGGCCAAGAATCGACACAGACGCTACTTAATTTGATAAACAAACAGACCTGTTGTTGGTATTGTTGTTATTGAATTCCACGAAGCTTTCACTGACCACATGGATGAATAACGTCGTTCTAGTTTTGACCATCCCAACGCATTTTCCCCAAATAATAATTATCTGTTATTATCTTTTATGTTATATGCGTTTCAGTCCCTGGACTTCGGCCACGCTTGAGCACCGCCTTGAAGCATTTTGACCAACAAATCGGCCACAGTATTTATTTTGTATTCAAGTGTGGTATTTATACTATCGATTGTTTTTGCCGAACCGCTAGGTTACGAAGACGTAAACAAACCATCGGTTATCAGGACAAGTACACAGACACAGACACAGACACACACCTACATACATGTATATATATATATATATATATATATATATATATATAAGATGGTTGCAGCATAGTTCTGTCTCAACTTTTGAAAATCAGAGAAATATATGAAACTGGATACGTATTTAGAAAGAATTCCATTGCCTTATCAACCATATTCGCTGGAAATTGTCCCATCTGTCAAGGTGCCACGCAGTGGGACTCAACCCGAAACGATGTGGTTGGAAACCGACTTTCTTAACCACACAGCAATGCCTGTGCTATAAATATATGAAAAGTAATTGTTGAGCTCGCGGAAATGGTGGACAGGAAAACTGAACTTTCCTTCTTTTTTCTTCATCGTCATCAACGTCTCCCTCCTTCCCCTCCTCCTCCTCCTCCTCCTCCTCCTCCTCCTCATCATCATCATCATCATCATCATCATCATCATCATCTTCTTCTTCTTTTCCTCACTTTTCTCTTCTAATTCTTGGTTGTCTTGTTTTACTACTACTACCACTACTACTACTACTACTACTACTACTAATAATAATAATAATAATAATAATAATAATAATAATAATAATAATACAACTACTACTACTACTACTAATGCTAGTACTATATCTCTGCTCATCCTACTATTAGTATTGGTACTACTGCTGCCGTTACTACTACTACTACTACTACTACTACTACTACTACCACTCGGTTTTGTCGTTTTGTCTGTCGTCGTTCTTTATATTATTGATAATCGATTAAAACCAGTTCACATCACATACGCCGCTAATGTCCTCAACACGCATAAACCTTACACAACCACGTTTCTTCACTCCATTATAAATATATGGCTGTTGTGTTTAAGAAAGAAATCAATGTAAGAGTTTGATGATGTGCAATTACATTTATCTTACGTTATGAGAGCTCGGTTTCTTGTGTGTCTATATCGATCACTGAATTAACATGGTTAATATAGATTCTTCGTCTCTTAGAAAATTGTAGTGTTTTCTGTGAGGAGGAAAAAAATCAAACAAAAATAGAAAAGTAATGCTATTTACTTCAGTCTTTAGAACAGTAGTTCAGTTGTAACTTTACGAAACCCTGGTCCGAGATAACTCTACGAGCTTGAGTCATTCTATTTACGTTGGTGTTATTTCTAACCACATAAATGTTGGACATAGGACAAGTGTTTTAGAACTGTTAATGAATCAATGTATTGAATATTTCTAGAATCGACTATACCTGCTTTTTCCCGCAATCTAAGTCCCAAGCTACAGAGAAACGTGTGCACATAAGTGCTAAAAACTAGTGAACTGGCTTGCAATATTCTTCCGTTTCACGATGTTGTGGAAATACTCTATCTTTGTCATAATTGCATCTGTACTAGCGACCAAAATTCTCAAACTAATTATTGTTTAATTAAAATTTTGATGTTACGATCAAGCTCCTTGTGATTCTATAAATTTTGGTACTGAACACAGAATTTTTTAAAAAGCTTGGATGTACTGTATTAGCAGTGTAAATTAAGTTTTATTACTCAAATCAAGAATCGAAACCAGCTGAATGTTTTACCTCAGGAGAAGCTAATGTTGTTGTTTAGTTCTAGATTATCTGCGATTCAGTAAAACTTGAGGTTACAAGCATTCCAGCCATGACCATCCAGGCGTGTTTTCAAAACAGAATTTTTTTGTTTTTGAAACCTAGGACCCATGAGACCGATTACGCCAGTTTCTCTGACCGAGATCACGACGTTCTCCCTGAACCACAGTCTCATTACAGGGTTCATGGCAAGCAAGTTTGAGTGGAGGGGACACATCGATTGCATCGGCAACTGCAGTTGGCTGGTACTTTATTTCACCGTCATCGGATGAAAGGCAAAGTTGGCCACAGCAGGAGTTAAAATCAGATCGTAAAGTGCCAGAGGAAATGCCACTTCCGACGTGTAAGCCATTCCTGAAGGGTGCCCCCATTATTTACATTATCTCAGCCTTTTAAAACATTATAGTGTGATTTATGAGAAGTTTCTATGATGTTTCTAATAGGTCACTTGATCACCTAAGGATATCCAAATACGACGCTCGCTAATATCTTGCAAGCTATTTTCTAGCGTTTCTTTAAAATACTAATAATGGAATAAATAATTACTTCTTGTTATATTACTAATTCTTAAGCCGGTGATAATCACTTCACATTTAATGGTCGATCAATTCAGAATTTACGTAATATTTCTTTCATCCTAGATTTTAGGATAAACAATAATCGTTCTTTTCTTATACAAGCAATTTTCAGTTGGCTATTATCTCTTCAACCAATATGATCAGTTGTTTTAGAAAGAAAAAGTCCTGGCACCGTTATTAATTTTTCTGCAGCAAATCTGATTTAATCGCGTCTGCAATCATTTCCTGTCCTGAAACCAATTATTTTCGTTTTTTTTCTCTTTCAAATAAAGGTGGTGGAATTTTAACACCTGGTGATTCATAGAAGCACCGTCCTGGCTTATGATGTGCTTCGAGCATTCTGTTCCAGGTCTGATGTTTTACACCTCACGTGTTTCAGTCATTGAACCGTGGTCATACTGAAGCACCGCCACAAAGGGACTTAATCAGAACCCCCCCCCCCCCACTAGTATTTTTATATTCTTAGTCGGTTAATTATTTTATCGTCTCTTTTGCTGAGTCACTACACTACAGGGTCGTAAACAAACAACACTAGTTGTCAAACGGTACAAACACAGACAGAAACACATACATGCATGCATATAATATTGTATACAAGATTGATCGCTAGCCACTAAACCATTTTAAAATTTTCTCTCTCTGCTTATTTCTGTGTTCGTTTCTGTTGAAGAGCGTAGGCTCGAAACGTAAAAGACATTCTCACTTCCAGAGCGTTAAACAAATAGATCTGTTTGTTGTTTACACACCTGTCTTCGTCATTTTTTTTTTTGTTGTAAATTCCAACTACATAATATTAATACTAATTAACAGGAGATGGATTCGGTATTAAATCTTTATTGGGTTCAACATATGTGTCAACTCATCACTCAGGCGCATCGAAAAAGATCTGCCTCACTACAGATATTTAGTCTTGGCTGACTTGTTGTTATGTGTCCCTAACTTGAAGGACGTTTAGTCAGCCGACTAAAAATCTGTAGTGCGACACATCTTTATCGATGTAACTGATGAGACTGATGGGTCGAAACATGAAGCGGGCGTGGCAGTGTTGGCGTTCATGGTGATCATGACGACGACTGATAACGAAGGGGCGGAGCATGAGGGTGGTGGTGACGGTGGTGATGGTGGTGGTGGTGGTGGTGGTGGTGCAGCTGCTGCTGCTGCTGTTGATGATGATGATGATGATGATGATGATGATCATCATCATCATCATCATCATCATCATCATCTTCATCATCATAAACGACTCGGAGTTATTTTACATAAATTTATAAGTATCCCAGATGAAAGTGTCAAAACGACCACAATGTTGTTGGCCTTTTACTGTCTTTGCTCTTTTTTTTTTGTTTCCTTTTTACTTTTGGCTCAGCAAAAATAGGAACAAAATCCTTCTAAGTGTATGTTGGACTATCTCATCAAAATGTGTAGTTGCAATCTTTAAGATTGTAGAGTGTTTCGAAGGAAACAGTTTTTGTTACCTAAGTTTTTGTTTTTGTTTTTGTGTTTTTTTAGACCAGCCATAAGCATGAAGATGTCAGCGTATTGACTCACGTTGCTGATTTACAGTGAACAGAACATATCTTCCAAACCGATATTGCGTTATCTTTGCAATGGTGAAAGCCATGCTCATGCCTCTGTATGAAGAAGAAACTTGTGGCCGCCCATTACGAGGAAATAGTTTTTTTTCTGATTATTCATCGTTACTATACTGTAAAAAAATCTTCAACGTGCACAAAATGATGCATGTGTACATTAACGTAAGTTAAACTATATTATGTACCGAGAAAATATTTGTTGAGCCTAAATTTATGTGAAATTGTAAAGGTGGAGATGCTATTTCAAGACCTGGCAGAGATATACATAACAATCACGTGTAAAACTTAAGTTCATGCTATGCTTCACTTGAAGAACTCTCTCTATGGTAATGAGATGAATATTTGTCCGCGCATTTCCAAATAAATGTATAATTTATACATCATTTCTCTCCATTTTAGACTGGCTAATCCGGTTTTATTACGGAAATGACACAAGTACGTGATACTGAGTATCCGCAACAACAGCGAAATATGTATTTGTCACACACGCAGTCATTTCTGGGTTGATTTCATTTCGCTTAACTCTGAAGAATAGTGTGTCTTTTTTTTCGTTTTTCTTCCAAAACACTGTTTATAAAGGCATCTTTCCCAGACGAAAACCTCAGCCATTGGCTCTTCAACTACACACAACGAGTAAGAGATATTTATATTTAGTTTCGTAATTATTCAGTCTTCGGTTGAGTGAGGTAAACACCATCTGCAACTATGTACCAATCACTCTTCACTGCATTAACCACGAGGACATATAGTTGTTGTTGTTATCGTTGCTGTTGTTGTTCTTGTTCTTCTTCTTGCCGTTGTTGTTCTTGCTGTTGTTGTTCTTGTTGCTGCTGGTATTGTTATTGTTGTTGTTGTTGTAGTTGCGTTGTTGTTGTTGACATCGTCGTTGTTGTTGTCGTTGCTGTTGTTGTTCTTGTTCTTCTTTAATCCTAGATCGCCTTCATTAAAATGGTCTTTGATTAAGTATGTTCCATAGTGATCTACAAGGTATTTCTATTAGATATCACGCATCTAGAATTCCATTATCCAAAGCAGCATCTTGTCAGAACAAGAGGCTGTATCTGAGAGAAATTTGACTGTTATTTCTAGCAAAGAAGTAACATGACTACCTAAAAGCTTTCTCGTTCATTCGTTGACGTTTAGTGCATCTAAAGAGTGACTAACGAAGTATGTCTGCTATAGTGAGTGGCAGTTCACACCTTGTGGAAATGAACAGCTGACACTTCGTTAAGATAGTTAATTAGCTATATATTCAATTATCTTGAGAATTGCTTATATGAATTGGCAATTTGCAGACAAACAGAAAAAAAATCTTTTGCAGAACTGATGCAAATCTATATACAAACCAGCCTTGTAATTAGAGCCGGAATGCTTGCGAAATCGGACGCGGGATGCCGAGAATGTGTGTAAGATGGCGAGGAGAGTATATGTGTGACTCTGTGTGTGTGTGTGTGTGTGTGTGTGTGTGTGTGTGTGTGTGTGTGTGTGTGTGTCTGTGCAAGCCCATGCATCATCAATTTATTAACTGACACACTCGGTCTTTTTGTTATAAACCGGCTTTCTTGACTCCCTCGCATCCTTTTTAATTCTATGTACATAGATAGAGAGGCGGCAGTAACAACCTACATCTCTCTCTCTCTCTCTCTCTCTCTCTCTCTCTCTCTCTCTCTCTCTCTCTCTCTCTCTCTCTCTCTCTTCTCTCTCTCTCTCTGTTTCGGTGCTGAAATTTATTGATGTGTATCTTGCAAAAAAATATAATGGAAGACAGAATGAGACAGACATTAGATTAAATGAGCCAGAAGTGCCAACATAAACAAGATATACAGGTGTGTGTGTCTGTGTGTGTGTCTGTGTCTGTGTGTGTGTCTGTGTTAGTGAGTGTGTGTGTGTGTGCGCGCGCCCGCTCTAAATTTGCTCTTAAGGACTCTGTATCAATACACACATTTACGAGAGACGTTTATCACTAAGCTTTTTCTACTTCGCTGCAAGACTAAGAAGCTGCTCTGTAAAGTGATGGCTACTTCCCTGAGAACTGTATTTCAAACATATTTTTAAACACACATAATCTTAAATCATTACACAAAACACTTCTACCCGTATGGTTGAGAATTTTCAATCGCAATGTATTTTTCTCTCATTCTTCTGAATGTAACACTGCTGAAACTGAAGACATATTCTCAAGTATGGCAGTGATGTTTCCTACAAATATACACACGCTTTCATATTCATACATCAGACTATCGCTGCATATATGCCAGTGACAGTCTAAGACGATGGAGTTAGTAGGATGTTTATTGATTTTGTGGCCCCTACCTACGCTGCCGCCGGCATCGTAATGTGTCCGTAGGGGACATAGTTAACTCCCAATTGTCTAATACACGTATCGGTAAATAGATGATGGAGGAAAATATTTCTCACTGCTATATACAGTAGCGTGCACTTGTCTCACATTGTTTTAATAACAACGATATTAATATGCGGTGACCGTTCGTTGTTGTCAAATACAGAAAGTAATTTTGATACTGCCTGTACTCCTTCGGTTTCTTCTGTTAAGCATCATTACCATATCTACTATACTTTGTATGCCAGATGACTTTCCTGTATCATTTACGAGATGAACACCTCGTTACAGACGGACACACACATCTTTTATTCCCCCTCTCATTTTTCTTCCTCTTTCTCGCTCCCCCTCTCTCACATTTCTTGGCCTTCTTTTTCTTTAACTCCCACTATTTCCCACTTGTTTATCTCCTCTGTACCTTTCTCTTTGTCTCTGATTTATATCTAATCCTTCAATCCCGTTGCCCCCTAGCCATCTCTCCTCCTTCCACATGAAGTATATCCAGCCACCCATGACCTTTCTTTCTTGGCCTGACAGCCGACCGCCAACAACTCATATGTCCATCTCTTCTGTTCCTGCCTATAGGCTTTCACTTTTCGATTCGTTCAGTCGAAAGACGCCTGTTGTTATTTCTTGTTGTTATATATATATATATATATATATATATATATAGGCGTAGGAGTGGCTGTGTGGTAAGTAGCTAGCTTACCAATCACATGGTCCCGGGTTCAGTCCCACTGCGCGGCATCTTGGGCAAGTGTTTTCTACTATAGCCTCGGGCCGACCAAAGCCTTGTGAGTGGATTTGGTAGACGGAAACTGAAAGAAGCCCGTCGTATATATGTATATATATATGTATGTGTGTGTGTATGTTTGTATGTGTGTGTTTGTCCCCCCAACATCGCTTGACAACCGATGCTGGTGTGTTTATGTCCCCGTAACTTAGCGGTTCGGCAAAAGAGATCGATAGAATAAGTACTAGGCTTCTAAAGAATAAGTCCTGGGGTCGATTTGCTCGACTAAAAGGCGGTGCTCCAGCATGGCCACAGTCAAAAGACTGAAACAAGTAAAAGAGTAAAAGAGTATATATATATATATATACATATATACGACGGGCTTCTTTCAGTTTCCGTATACCAAATCCACTCACAAGGATTTGGTCGGCCACAGGCTATATTAGAATACATTTCTCCAAGGTGCCACGCGGTGAGAATGAACCCGAAACCATGTGGTTGGTAAGCAAGCTGCTTACCACACAGCCATGAATATATATTTACACACACACACACACACACACAAACACACACATATATATATATATATATATATATATATATATATATATATATATATATATATATATATATATATATATATATGTGTACGTACACACACACACGCACGCACATCGTAATGCGCTTGCCATTATCCCGACGTCAACAAAATCGATGAATGTCCTTAGAATCGGTTTGGTTCAATAGATAAGGTAACAAGTAGAATTAACTACGGCGACTCCAGACACGACTGCGTTCGGCGAGATATGAAGCAAGGAGACACCAGACAATAGTCTGTTATCTTTGACCACTTAGTCTGAACGGAATCCACTGAAAGGAGAGAAAGAACTGGAAAGCAGAGAATGGTGAATGGTTATTTTATACTTCCTTACATTTCTGTGAACTTCGGTTATATCTTGAGTACATTATCGATCGCTAATTTCGATCGAAAATATACTTTTCACTGTGTGTGTGTGTGTGTTTGTGTGTGTGTATGTGTGTGTGTGTGCGTGTGTATTTATATATATATATATATATATATATATATATATATATATATGCCCATACGTATATGCATATACACATGTACACGCACACCCATGTATATATGCATGTATATATGGATGGATGGATATATATATATATATATATATATATATATATATATATGCATGCATATATGGATGGATGGATGGATGGATGGACGGACGAATGAATATATATATATATATATATATATATATATATATATATATATATATATATATATATATATATGTGTGTGTGTATGTATGTATGTATGTATGTAATATGTAAATATACATATATATATATATATATATATATATATATATATACATGTATGTATGTATATTACATATATATATATATATATATATATATATATATATATATATATATATATATATATATATATATATATATATATATACCTGCGTTCATATAGGTCAGTTTCATAAGGGAAATAACTCTCTGACAAGTATTTATAAGTGTATACCCTGATAGTGATTATTAAGCAATTGTATTGAGCGTTGACATGACTGATTTAATTTGGCTTTCTAATGAATAGGTCTTGGGTTCGATTCCACCACAACCATCTTTGAAAAAGGTCTGTCAGTCATGATCTTAAATTGATTCAAGTTCTAGGAGAGATTCCAGTTTGAGAGAAACTGCTTGGAAGCCTGTCATAGTGACCATACCTGTAAGTCAAAGGTTTTACGCTGTTACATGAACTTACGGCGAGTGTCTTCATGAAATACATGAAGCATCTACGCGACTTCGGAAACTCGACCTCTTATTTGTAAGAAGCGAGTTCAGTTTACAGACGAAACTGCAGAGATTATGGAGTCAATCTATATGACTATTATTAGGCTTCTTCTCGCAGAGCTGTGGAAATGTTGGAGCTTTTATTTAGCTTCTGTATTCGGATTGAAATGTTATTAAGTTTCAATTGAGCTCTTCGTCTCACTGGATTACATTTAAATGCGAGGCATGAGTTAAGTTCGATTGAATTAAATATGGACCCTGAATATAAATTATTGATATTGTGTTAAATAACGTAAATGAAATTCGTATTTGTTTTGTGCTTTCTATGTGATACTAGTAAATCTGAGGATGTCTATTCCCAGTGAATATTCTCTGCGATCTACTTTCGACACAGAATGGTAGCCATTAGGAAAATTGCAGGCAATATCTTCTGTTTTATCCCCTACAGAAATGTATATATTTGATCACGCTTTCGTGAATCACTACGAGAGGAAACAGTCAAGTGAAGATTTCTATCACGCAATAAACGATTTGTGGTGCTTATTGGGATAAACACACATACACAGAGAGAAGGGTAGAAATACAAACACACAAATACACACATAAATACACATATGCACACACACGCACGCACACACACACACACACACACACACACACACACACACACACACACACACACACACATGTAGATATAGACCTGAATGAATAAATGGTATAGAATTGAATCTCGTCCGACTCAAGACGGAAAGCATCTCCGATTTTCATCATGGCTCAGATGACAAAACCGTTAGAGGGTCCCCAGAAAATATTCTCTTACAAGTCCTGGCTACCTCCAAAAATTCACTCGAGGAACTTTAACTAGATATCAACAATAAGAAGAACTTCAGCCATTCTCGGCAACGACCACAAAGCAAACGGAGCCATTGATTTAATTTGGTGAAATAATATTGGAGAACCTGGCCTCTTTCTCTATACTGGAAATCACTTTTCCTCGAATGATGGTATTTGTATTCTTAAAGCATATTCTTAAAGAGTTACAATAGTTTTTGTATGCGTCGCCACTGCAGACTTTCTTGAATCCGCCATCCAACTTGTAACCAGTTTCTTATGAGTAAAAAATATCGTCAATGAATGTCGTCGCAGTAAATAAGAAATTTTTATAAAGGCTCAATGTTATCAGTTGGTATGACATTATTGCATTATGTTTTGTTGATGTTTTTCTTTATTGTATTTTTTGCTTTTTCTTTTTCTTTCAGAATCTATAATTCATTCTTAAAAAGTGACAGTAATTCTCTGTTGCTGTTGAAACTTACGGCACTCTCAGTGAAAGGGATTAAGACTGCTATGAACATATTAATCAACTTCCATTTATTTTATCTGAATCCATTATACTATGCTGGGGAATTTTAATGCTTATGATATACTTTGCTGACAAGAGAGACTTCTTGTCTATACACAGATTGTATTTCTAATAAGCATATAAATAAATTTTGAGAAATTAATTGTTATTATCTTCAACATATTTCCATTTTACTCTGAGAGTCGCCAACAATTACTGCCAGGCTTATATTTTCTCACTACAACTAAAATGAATGTTACAATTAATCAATTAATTCCAGTAAATTAAGAATTCTTCGTACATATGTTTTACGATCATCTGTTTCAGATCACCTTACATCATGACGCTTTTGTTTTTATGCCACCTTCTTTCAAATCATCCCCTAAGGTATTTAATTGAATATTCGTTTGAACGAATATATACTAGAACCGGAGTAGAAATGTGGAATTAGATTTGGTAACCATTACTGACGCAATACAACACCTCTACAGCATCAGTTGAGCATCGAAACTGTCATGTTTCCATCAAATCTCTCACTAGGCCATAGTGCGTATGTGTATGCATGTACATATATATATATATATATATATATATATATATATATGTGTGTGTGTGTGTGTGTGTGTGTGTGTGTGTGTGTGTGTGTGTGTGTATGTATGTATGTGTGTGTATATGTACATGTATGTATGTATATATGTATGTATGTGTGCATGTCTGTATGTATGCATGTTTGTATGCTTTTATGTATGCATATATATATATATATATATATATAATATTAGGGACAAAATCCAAAATTACAGGTAAAAACTCAATGAAAATCAATTTATAAAAAATTAAAATTAAATTGAGCTTTATAGATAAAATATATATAAAATATATAGTTTTATATACACTCACACATACATATACATATATGTACCTGGTATTTAAAGCGTTTGCACGCGCATGTCGGATGAAGGGAAGGCTACGCTTGGAGGGCTTCTCGTATTTCTCACCGATAGTAATGGACATAGGATGAAACATAAAGAAGCAATAACATTCACAAAATCGGTAAGTTATTCCAACATCAACAACAGAAATCGAAATATCCATCATGATGACAACCGCGAAAATGAGGATTACATCGACTAAAATGACAACGACAATGATGCGGATTGTGTTGGTGGTGGAGACGACCGTGACAATAATGACGACGACGACGACGACGACAACGATGGAAAGGCAAGGAAAAGGAAAGCTGCAAGAAGAACCAATGGAAGCCAGCTGAATGGCTTTCTGCATCACATGCTGAGGCGAGTGACCTTCCCTGGGCTGTGTAGGAAATTTTCACTAAAATCTGATAAATAGTTTGGAGGCATAAAAGTTGCGAAGCTATAAGACAAGACAACAATGCTCGTCGGTATTACAAAGAAAGAAGAAATTTATCAAATTTATAAACACCAATGACAAAGAGAGACACCAAAAGAAGAAGATGAAACATAACGGCAACCATATGCAAAATACAATGAAAGAACAAAGATAAGCATAAATGTGAGTTGGTTACAAATACACATAATCAAAAGACAG
>NC_142942.1:56247925-56262925 GCF_046866305.1 Octopus bimaculoides
GCAATACAAGTCTATTAATACTGTATTATACAAGGTAGCAGGGAAATAATCAGGTAGCAGCTGGAATTTGTAGTTCCTGCTTGTAAATTAGTACAGATCAGGAAAGTCGATGCTGTACATGCAGATAAAATTAAGTATGCAAATAATATTTTAAGTCGCTCATTAATTCGTATTATAACACTTGAATACAATCACAACCTAATCTATGTGGTCGCATTACACGTATGTGAAAGAAAATCATATTTTATTTAATATCTACAATAATGAAAAAAAGTAATCGTACACTGAAATTTTCATGTGTCCTTCTTGTGTATAATTGTCTTTTCATATAACTGCTTTTCTCTTTATTTGTGTGTGTATGTGTGTCTGTCTGTGTCTGTCTGTCTGTGTCTGTCTGTGTCTATGTGTGTGTGCGTGTGTGTATGTGTGTGTGTGTTTGTGTGCATATCTGTGTGTGTCTCTTGAATTCTTTGTAACAGCAATGTTGTCTCTCAAGCTATTTTATGCCATCAAGAAGCACATTTCGCTTCGCAAATGCATTGCCCCAGGTTTAATCTAACTGCTCGCCTGCCCAGCTCATTACGTTCCGATATATATCTCTCTCTCGTACACAATTCTCTCTGAATGGAAATTCGGTTGACAGAAACTGGGAAGATCCGTCATTTACATACACACGCACGAATACACACACACATACACTGGCACGTGTAACTACACACACGCATACATACGTACATGCATACACACGTACACACATACGTACATGCATACACAAAAGCATACATGCATACATAAGTACATACATGCATGCATACATGAATGAATACATAAATACATATATGCATGCATACTTAAAGAACAGTACCGAAACTTGATTGAAGCATTGCGATAAAGAAATACACTAACAAAATAGTGAAGATAGCTTCTTACAATACGAAATGGAAAAACAATTCATAACCTTTATATATTTCAAGCACAAACGCCCATCATCAGAAATAAAGAATCGAGAAATGTTAGTCTTCACTACCAACCATGTTGGATATTGTTTACTTCTTATGATGAGCATTGTGACTTCTCTGTTTTCACAATTTTCCTATTATACACATAAGTGCGTCTGCAAAAACATGCATAAGTAAAATGTAAACAAACGTCAAAAATTTAGTGTTGTTCCCATGTGTTTGCGTGTCTGTGTAATTTTTTCACTGATCCCTTGAGGTGGTTTTGCTGCGTCGTATTGGAGAACCAATCACCCGTCACTCTGGCCTTCAATAACAAAGTAATCCGTGACGTACTCGCTGTAAATCTGTATCCAATAACCTTAGTGTTAACCCTTTTGTGCCCACAGTGCAATAGAAATAAATGAATAAAACCGAAGCGTGTGCCAGCATACTACATATTTATCATTGCCTTGAAATGCTGAGGTCAAATTCTCTGGAGAGGTAATCCATACAACAGAGAAAAGATTAACTAAAACAAGACCAATATCAGAAAATGTGAGCCAAATGAGCAGCGACATGTCTCTGAGTATGCAAACGATAGCAAACAAATTTCCTTCAAATCAAACCTTACCGTCTAATAAAAAAAGGAATAGCATACTGAGTAAACAGGACCTGAAAAAATGAAAAAGACTCGATAACTGCAACTGGAAACTATTCAGCTGTAAGCAAGATCAATCAGAGATGGCTCGGGAGTTAAGCAATAAAACGCACTTCGTATTGTAAGTATTTAGGCTGAGATAAGCGAAACGTAGGCTGACAAGAACATAAAATCTGTATTAGGTGTTTATTTTGCTTAGATTGCATTATTATCGTTCCATCCATCAATTTCCTCCGTCCACAATTCCTGAGAGGGAATGTCGTGTGAATAGAATCTCATCCATAATGTCCTATCAGATTCAAACATTATTACAGTTTTCTGTTTTCTTGTCTTCAATTACTAAAGGTTGTTAGCTTCTGAAACCGATTCGGTGCCCCCAGAGACACACATCCTTTATGCTTCCCAACCCACGTCCCCCAGATTAAGTTGCAGGCTTTTTGCTGGTTGTACAGGAATGGAGTGGAAGCTGACATATGTTTTTCGAATGGACCCTTCTACCTAAACTTTGAATGCGTCCTTTATTACTCCGTACAAAGGACGATGCGACTAGAAAACGTCGCATAAAGAACTTTCCCTATGTACATACACCACTTTAGCTTCCGTGTTCATTTTCCATGGAAATCGACCGGTATCTTTTTTCACTTTCTGCTCCCAATAAGCAATAAGTGGCAGTTCAAGACAGTTCGACTGAATTTGGCTATTTCTTGCAATAAATTCCTCTTAGAAATAATCATTATTCTAGATGAATTTGACTAAATCTTTCAGTCAATATCTTGGTTTTGTAAGGCAGCGAGCTGGCAGAATTATTAGCCCGTCGGACAAAAATGCTTATTCCGTCTCTACGTTCTGAATTCAAATTCCGCTGCATTGTGATTGTTTTAGTTTCATCATATGATCTCACATCGAATGACTTGCCAGATCAAATACATCTGGCAATATGTGTTATGATATGTCAAATATGTATATTTATATATATATATATATATATATATATATATATATATATATATATATATTACACATTTCGATGTTTCTTGGAAGCCAGAATTCAGTTTTTTATGCTACAAAATAATCACCAAGGAAGGAGAGAATTGCCGATCTTGTGAAGTATCATGAGTAGAATGTAATTATCATCATTAATAGTTTCATTATCGTTAATTAAATCTGCAATATTTCCCTACATTTCTATTGCTATCTATTAAAATTCCGTGTATATACACTCTTTAATCGCAGCACACAACTTTTAAATTTCATATTCTGCTGCAGGAATCGAATTAAGTCGACTTATCCTGCTTCTGATATTTTCTATCTAAATTTATATTTACTGTAGTTTTTGATTAAGAATGACATTGCTGGAAGCTCTAGTAATATAGCAATGATAGGATTGTGTTTAATATTTAGCTTCAAGTGTTCGTGTAAGTATTTTGCTGGAACAGATTAAAAAATAAAGAGTACGAGATTTCTAAGAATAGTAATCCTCTTGTTTTCTGAAAAAAGAAAAGAGAAAATTTCAGTAGTGGGATTGCAAATGAATATCAGGAATTTTAAAGATTTAAAATAAAATTCATCGATAAATTTGTAGAACTTTTTAGACGATTTTTAATTTAAAACTAACATTTATCAAATTTTATAGATTTTCTTAAAATTCTGATGGATGTTATTATTGAAGCTTATCTCTCTAGCACAACCTGTGTAAAAAAAAATTCAACATAATTTTAGTCCAGAAAGTTATACTTATCAGAACGAAGCACAAAACACACACACACACACACATACGCGCACATGCACGCACACACACGCGCGCACGCACACACACACACACACATACGCGAGCGTGTGTGTGTCAGTGTTAAAACAAAAACGACCCTTCTTCAAACAAAATAAAAAGGAAACCAAAAAAAAAATAATAAAACTTGGAACGCAGATTCGAAATGATAAGTTTATTCTCAAAAGTGCAAAGCTGCAACATTAATGATTTATCACCACATGGAATGGTCTGAATGGATCTCACATTATTTTTCTCTGGTGTATGAAGAACATTCAAAACGAAACAACAAACAACGGTGAAATAACGTTGATATATTTGCTCAAAGGTTCCATACCGTTACAAATAATTCAATACCAAAAATATTAGGAAAGTTTTCTACCTTCTTTTATTTGCTGAAAGATGTTATTGCAAAGGAGAGATAAGAGGCTCTCTTGTGATACAAACTAATGATCACGTGTCTTCTTCACGAAGTAGAAGAATGGTTATTGGTTCGCTGTTATATACGTTTCGATGTCGTCTGCTGCCCTCTACCACAACGCCCTAAGATACAATGTTTTACCTTATATATATATATATATATATATATATATATATATATATATATATATATATAGCATTTATGTTAGGATGTGGAGATGGACTGGAGCAAGAAGGTGGTAAGGGAGGAGAGGTGATTGATAAATAACTTATTAGCACCCAGCCGTTTACTTTGCTACAACGATAGATGGATTGTAAGACTTTCATACAAATCTTTACATTTGGTAAAAGTAGTCATCACACATCACATATGTTCTTTGTGTTCCACTATGAAATAGCTGCGGGAGTAATTGTTCTATTTACATATTAGAACGATGGCGAGAAAATAAATATTGATTCAGCTAGGTTTGTCGAAAAAACTATCGCGCTGATTTTACATTTATTTTCAAATCATAAATCTTCGTGTAAATATATTCTTTACCAATAGGTTGCTTAAACATTGTTTTGTTGTATTAGTATGCATTCCGCATCTATACAGCTATTTTAGACTCTTTATACAACCATTCGTTATGATGCTGGTACAAAAGGAGACGAAACAATTATGGTACTCCAGAGTAAAGTTTATAATGTTCAGTCGTTGTTAGAAGTTAAAAAAGAAAACAAGACAAAACAAATTTAAGATAATGTTACCCAACCCAGCTGGCCGTTGGGGCATTAATGAAAACTTGGTCTTCATATAATGATTAACTTAGAACACATTACTTTGGCTTCTTGTTGGCTCTTCCTGAACTATAGAGAGCTGAACAAATAAAACACACGTTGTTAGTTAAGTTGTAATGAAATTTTATGAGAGCCATTCTTCTTTAGGTCATATTGATACTTTCATCGGGTTAACTTAACGTCTCAGTAATTTCATATCACTGTAATGGAATTTACAAAACGAATAAGAACATATGTTGCTTAATGTGCATACATACAAATATACATAAACATATATGTATACCTATATACAAACATACACACGCACGCATATGTATACATGCGTGTAAACACCTATATTATATATATACGCACTCATACACTCACACGTATAAGTTTTATGGAAGAGTACACAAAACCAAGATACTGAATTCAAATTTTGTCACAAGGCCAGCAATTTCGGGGTGGGGGATGTAATTTTTCCTTTCTAGCGAAGAATCTTATCTACACATGTATCTTACACTTTTTTCACAGATAATTTCTCAGCCATTTAACACCCGAAAAATGTCTACTCTTGTGTCTAACATAGTGTGGTCTCATATTTTGGCTGGAGGAAAGAAAAAGAACCACTTGAATAAGGAGAAATTCTAAACTAACTAATACTAGATGAACTTCTAAATTGACAGCTAATATTTTCATGTAAATATTAGAAATTGAATCACCGATTTGAGACAATGAAAAAGGCCAAAAGCACCACCTGACGAGACTCAAACAATAGCCACATTGTTTACCAGACAGCGGGTAATTAGAAATATTCGAGTAGAGAAGCTTGTTTGAAAGTGGATTTTGTAATATCTGTTATCATTATAATCACGTATTGTTTCATAATATAAATATAAACCGTCATTTCCTTAAACCATATTCAGCTTCTAAAAGAAGGCATAATTGTTATGAAAATAACTTTAACTAATTTTCAGTTCAATTATCTTTTATGAGGCACTGAGAAACGATTTCATCGCAAGAAAATTTGGAGCGAAAATACTATGCATATCCTTCATTCATGTTGCACTCACATACTGACATGGTACTTGTTAGAGGTGATGTATGGGATGAAGTGTATATGAGAAAGATTTCAGGCCTGAGACACATCCTTGTTGATATAGTGTGTGTGTGTGCGTGTGTGTACATATGTGTGTGTACATGTCTGTGATCCCTTCGTCAAATCTGTGAGTGATTGTGATGGTGAGTGTCTGTGTGATTGTGATGGTGTTTGTGCGTGTGTGTATGTGTGTGTTTGTGTAAGTGTCTGTATGTATGTGATTGTGATGAGCATGAATGTGATTGTGTGTGTGTGTGTGTGTCTGTACATGTGCGTGAATGTGATGTGTGTGTGAGTGTCTGTATGTGTGACTGTGATGTTTTCGCGTGTGTCTGTGCGTCTGTGTATGTGTGTGTGTGATTTTGATGTGCGTGAATGTGATTGAATGTGTGTGTGTGCGTGTGTGAGTGTGTGTGTCAGTGAGTTCCATAGGTAGAACCCGCAACAGTGTGATTTAAAAGGAAGCTTCTTATTCAGAAGATGAGAGATTTTGGAGTCTACAGACGCCAATTTTGACAGGGGATTAGCATGACGGATCAGCCTGAATGTTTTCACAAGATTCCTTTGAAGCGGGAACACCACCCACCTTCAGGTGGATTACACAGGAATAGATTAATCTTTATGGAAGCCGTACCGGTGGATATTAAGTTTAGAGTTATTCAATGTATTAGAGAATTCCTGCATTAAAGATTGATTCCGTTACCTTCAAAATTGAGCGCGATAGGGCGACGTTCGGCACGATCAAACTAGTTACTCTTCTTGGGAAGAAAAGGGATACACTGTAGCGTATTTTCAAGGGAAAGACAGACAGAGTGAGTGTGTGTGTGTGTGTGTGTGTGTGTGTGTGTGTGTGTGTGTGTGTGTGTGTGTGTGTGTTTGTGTGTGTGTGTGTGTGTGTGTGTGCGTGCGTGTGCGTGTGAGTGCGTAGGAGAAAGACAGAGACAGGGAAATGTGGATACGTTGTGGATCGCATTGTCTGAGGATAAGTTAAGCAAAAGTGACGGGGACGATACACTTTTTTGGTTTAAAGCAACTGAAAATACTTTCGCACTTGGCACAGTGGTGGCCCAGGTGAATGGTAAAGACATAGATTTGGAGGTGGTTTACCATGTGTGTGTGTGTGCAGTGACATAGGAACGTACAGGAAGTGGTAATGCCATGCAGTTAACAACAATGACAGATTTGACGAAGGGATCACTGTTCACAAGACCATCAAGGTTGAGAACTGAAGTAAAGAGAATTCCACAAAGTTGGTGAACATCCTTTTAGACTATCATCGATTATAGTTTTGGCATCGAGGGGTTTTGAAGGATATACACTATATGATGATTTCCTTCGCAATTAGGGTGTTGCTTTCGCGAAAGCTATAATGCTGAATAAACGCTACTCTGAAGTGATGGGCAATTTTCTCTAGACGTTCTACGCTTTGGGGCTTTCGACTGAACTGCTGCACTACCGTTATTATTGAATCACTTGAGAGACTTTAGGCATTCAGTTTGTGCTGGGTGTTATACGGAGGAACATTAACACGACGGTTTCTGCCTGTAGGGTCAGAATTGAAATACAAACATTGCCAGCGTTTATTCGCATTGAACTGGCAGGCATCTGATCGATATTGCCGTAATGTACACAATATTTTTTCTTAGACCCTAGGGAATCATAAGGCTCGTTGCCCAGGTTTCTGTAGCATATAACTAAGAATTGGATCACAACATTCCCTTAAACAGAGCGCCAGTCTGTAACTAGCAATTTTGGAACAAGGAGACAAACCGATCACATCGACCCCAGTATCTGACTGGTATTTCATTTTGCCAATCCAGAAAGGATAAATGGCAAAACTGACCTCAGTGGAATTTGAAACTCACAAGGTTAAGAGCTGGAAGAAATGGCGCTAAGCACTTTATCCGACGCACCAATGATTCTGCCAGCTCGCTGCACCATGCATATTATTGCCAGATTAGAAATGCTTTGATGGTCTTAAACTTTTATGGATCAGAATTTAATGCGTTTTCCCCTTATCCTCACTTTGTAATTTAACTAAACAATGAAAATTCCAGATGTTAGGTTATTTGCTTGACGTAATAAAACAGCTTTTATTGGAAGCAGAAGGATTCCTAATTTCTCGGGTGAATGTAATTAAAATTTCGAATTCCGAGTGCAAAATACAGTATTCTTTCCCCATATTAATCCATGACCTTCCCCTCATTAGTCGATTTCACAGGAATCTATAGAAGCAGCCTCGTTATTCTAAACTATTCAAGCGTGAAAGACGTTATCGCAATGCCTGATTAGTACTTAGACGACATTTCCAAACGCTCACCAACCTCATTAAGACTCTCTTTTAATTTCATTGTTCTGACAGATTCAAGTTTTCAGTACTAATTGACCTAAAGAATGAGAAAATAATGATTGGAATCTCTTTAATTAATACTGCCGGAGATTTTTCATTTCAACCCCATGAACTTACCCCATTAATCTGGTAGGCTCAAAACAAATTTTCGCTTTCTAATCCCTAGTGAAATTTATCTTTTTTATCAAATACTTCATTTTATAAACTCAAATAATTTCAAATTAGATTACAAATGTACTTAATTTTGTTATTTTATCAGCAATTCCAAGATAGAAATCAACAATGATATGTGAGTGAATATCTAAAATAGTCCAACGAAAAATAATCTCCGAATCATTGAAAATATGTGACGTACTCTCAATACAAAAGTGGAACCATTTTAGTTTACTTTGGTGAATATTTTTGTTATATAAACTTACCATATAAACACGAACACAGGGGTAAACATGGATATAAAGTTTTTAAAAACTTCCCTTTGAAATTACGAGGTTTTGCGTTCAATCCCATTATACGAAAGTTTGATGTGTCTTGCACACCAGCCTCATTTTAATAGAAGCCTTTCGATTGGAAGTCTTTGATAGAAACTATCTAGGAACCCGTAAGAATGCAAGTACTTGTTCTTAGTCTCCCTCTTTCTCACTTTGTTTAACATTATCCTCGGTCCTTAGGTGCATTTAGTGGGATCTATTTACTGATAAACACTAGGCTGACAAAGTTCAATTCTAAAAATCTACAGGAAGTGATATAAACCCACCTACATTATTAATTAAAGTCGAAAGGCATTCTCGGCATTGCTTGACCATGTAAAGCCTTCAATTTTTAATCTTTACAACATCCGTCTGGGGAGTGTGATCCTTGGAAAGAGATTGAGAACACTCTAGCAATGGAAGGAGAGAAACGGTTCCTAAAATGACTTCAGTATTAATTATAAGCGGAAGTTGAGGCAATGACAGTGAACAAGAGGTAAACTGTTCATACATATCCGTCTCACTTCATTTACGTTGCTGCAAGCTGTACGCCGATTAGAGGGGAAAATGCTATTTTAGAATATACTCCAGAGAATCTGGAAAACGATCGAAAGCACTGCACATCCACCTCAGTATGACTTAAGATAAGGATTCTTATTACTTCCTCTTTAAATACTGCGCATCTTTGTCTTCTCTAAAGAACTGTTGATTTTCCGAAGATATAAGCGTAAATGTTTGCTAGTAACATAACCTAAAGGCTGAAACTGGAAATAATTAAAAATACATTTTCATCGTAGTTTGTTTTCGTTTGAAAGGCAGTCTTTAAATTATGACAGAGTACGGTAGTACCTTTGCTCACATTTCGCTTACAACATTTGCCAGTTCAGTTTCAAATCATTTACATACCTCGTAAATTAAATGACAATGCTATAAAAAGTTACAGCACCGTTTGTTGGCAGATTTGGGATGTTCAGCTCTCGTAAGAAGAGAAATACTTACCTTAAACTAATAAATATGTAAAAGACAACCAACCCGAAACGTGATATTGTAGACAACCACTTTAAATAAAGCAACCGGTATTCATAACTTTCCTTATACTCAGCAACAAATGAATGTATATCGGAAGGAATGATCGATTTTTCGAAATGTCCAGCAAAGGATAAAAGCTGAATTAACAGCAGTATATGCGAATATAGAAGAACACACAGATGCATGATGCCTAGTTGCAAAGAAACCAAACACACATACATATACAGAGATTCATACATAACATCCGTAACGAAAAGGTAGTGCGTTTATGAGCGGCAGACAAAGACATACACATTTGCATCCATTCGTATCCAAACGAACCCTATACTTCCATATAAACATACAAAGCGCACATACACATATCTCCATATAACCCACCCTTTTTGCATATAATATATACCTATATACATGTATATATATATATATATATATATATATATATATATATATATATATATATATATATATAATATATATATATATATATATATATATATATATATATATATATATATATATATATCTGTACATATATATGTATACACACACACACACACACATATATATATATATATACATATATATATATATATATATATATATATATATATATATATATATATGTGTGTGTGTGTGTATGTCACACGCAAACACATACACAAACACGCGCGCACACATACACACATGTATATATATATATATATATATATATATATATATATAAAGAGAGAAAGACAGAGACAGATAGTCTACAAGGACCTCCTTCTCTCTCTCTCTTTCTGTGGATATGTGTTTATGTATGCGTGTGTATTGCATGTGTGTTCATGTATGTGCATATAACAATGCTGGTGCCGTTTATTTGTCGGCCATTCGTGTTCACTGAGTGCATTCATCCTATGAAGGCCGTCAAGGGTTATAAATCCGTTGGGAGTAACAGTCAAACTTCGACTGAATCTTTCAGTTACCATAGCTGAAGCAAACCGTTCTTACAGCGCGTAATTACTATGTCTAAGCAATCGCCATGTCGTTGTTTGACATTTAAAGTAAATCACATTGAAATAACTCTAGAGCGAAGTATTTAAACATAGCTACCACCATTCAGTCCTAAGTTTAAAATCTAAAACTCAAATCCCAAGCATTAAATACACTATAAATCTCGTTTTCTCCCCCATCACACACACTGTTCCATTTTTGTATATGCCTACATAGCTATATTTTACTCTCTCTCTCCTTCTCTCTTTCCACATACACATGCACACACACACACAAACAGATATACACACACATTCATACATATATATACATATGAGCACATATAAATATATATATATATATATATATATATATATATAAACACACACACACACACACACAATCTTCTTGTTCCTTAATCTCGTCATCATTCATTCTTGTGTCTATTTTTACCTATCTTCCAACGCGCCCATCTATAAATTTCTCTCTCCATATCTCTCCCTAATTCTTTCTCTCCCTCACTCCTCCCCCTCCCTCTCTCTCTTTCTATCTCTCTTCACAGACGCTCATATACACATAAGCATAGGGGAAAGGAGAAACAGAATTATAGATTACCAAGCTGGCTAGCGAGATGGAAGGATGGATGGATAGATAGATAGATAGATAGATAGATAGATAGATAGATAGATAGATAGATAGATAGATAGATAGATAGATAGATAGATAAGATGAGATAAGATGAGATAAATTAAAATAGTAAGACAGATATGTCTTCCTGTCTTTCCGTTAATCTTCCCTATACGCTGTTCCGAAAGCTTTACACGCATCGGCAGGCATACACGTATACTAAAATATATAGGTGGGTTCTCATACACATCTGCGCAGACAGTTCCATATATATTGAATGCGGTTGTCACTTCCTACTCGTTCGCAACTTTAGACATATCTATTCATGTACACAAAGTTATAGTAATCTTTCCAACACATACACGTGAATATATTTACATGTGTGGGTGGGTGGGTGGGTGTGTGCACAGTAGTAGTAGTAGTAGCAGCGGCAGCAGCGGCAGCAGCAGCGGCAGCAGCAGTAGTAGTAGTAGTAGTAGTAGTAGTAGTAGTAGTAGTAGTAGTAGTAGTAGTTTTTTTAAAATTATATTTGAATCTGGTATTGTAAAGATGCTTTTGCTTCTCCACTGAAAACATGTTTTATTCAAGCATTTCCAGGTGACATTTTCTTTGGAGTACTTTCAGAAAGAACTGTAATTTCCCAAGAAAGAAATTTGGCTTCGACAGCCAAGAGTAGACAACGAGAGATAGTTTATAAACTGTAAAAAGAAATATATTTAGACATTATATTTTCACATAAATACTAATACCCCGCAACGAACACTACAACGGCTAACAAAAACAACTTGATATCAAAACGTATGATAATGGAGTGAACAGCACATTGAATAAATAACAGACGAAAATGGCCGAGATACCGAAAGAAAAATATTGGGAAACAGAGGCGGCAGTTAACAACAAAATAGCGGCTGCTATGTCTACACGGGTCCATTTACTGTGTGAACGCAAACCTTTTTTCAATAAAAAATGAGCAGGTGGCATTTTAAATCTATTACAGTTACAATGCAGAGGCTACAATCGGCTCTACTCTTAGAAGTCTGAAACAAAGAATTTCACGCCGGATTTAAATGTAGACACCTTGTGAATCTTTCAAAGGAAGGAAATGTCAACAAACGCCTACATTTATATAATTTTTATATTTTTTTCTCCTTGTTTCTTATGTGTTACTTTCAGTTGAAGAGCGTAGCTCGAAAGGTGAAAGACTTTCTCTATTCCCGAGCGTTATACTAATACATCCATTTGTTGTTTACATCACCTGTCTTCGTCTGTTGTTTTTTTTTCGTAAATTCTCCCATATATATATATATATATATATATATATATATATATATATATATATATATGGAGAGAGAGAGAGAGAGAGAGAGAGAGAGAATTAAAATTTGTTTCTAGAAAAGAAAAAATATCAGGTTGTTGTTGTTGAGCATATTATTGTGATCATTATAGTAGGCTTCTGTTGAAGATCCTTTTCATCATGACTTGATCGTTACCCGGCAGCATAGCAACGGATACGACTAGTTGTAAAATTATTCCTTCATTAATTTCAGAAATCATTCTCGGACAACAGTATGCATAGCATATTCTAATATGTAAAATCTTATGCACTGACCTGAGAATGTCAAATAGACCTTAACGCATCTCTAGAAGTGTTCCTAATGTGAAAAGATCAGCTTGCCCTTTCTCTACGCATGTAAATTAGATCATGAAATATATCCTTGATTTGTTGAAATTATACTCTCTTGTCATTGCAGTCACTGACAATTATCGTCCAGTTAGAAAGAAATTTCATTAAATCATAAACTGATTGCGAACGGCACTCAATATCTTACCCTTCAATTTACATTATCCAATTTCATTGCCACCAGTTACTTTGGCGTATTTACCTTCGCTCTTTTCAATTACACACACACACACACGCACGCACACACACACACACACATACACACACACACACACACACACACACACACACACACACACACAGGGGAATATATATAATTGAAAAGATATTTACACTCACACACACATTTATACATTCATACATAAACACATATGCATACAGACATACATACATGTATACATATACATACACACATACACATACACACACACATACACACACACACACATACACACACACATACACACACACATACACACACACATACACACACACACACACACACACACATATATATATATATATATATATATATATATATATATATATATATATATGTGTGTGTGTGTGTGTGTGTGTGTGTGTGTGTGTGTGTGTGTGTGTGTGTGTGTATGTGTGTGTGTATTTATTTAATATGATAAGAATGATAATTAGTGACAGAAGCAGTATCGATAGCAAAAGATAATATTTATCTCCACTTGAAAGTGAACGTTATATTAGAAGACTGAATACTGCGGTGGTTACCAAGAAAGAACCGTTCATATTGGCTTTCGGTGTGTAAAAACACTCTTGTTTATATCGCCAGCGGGTAGATAAATCACCCACTATCACCATCGCCGAGACCACAGAATCACGTGATTTCAGCCTTCCCTGGCTTTGTCGACAGCGGATGCTCGGACGCCAACTGCCGAGCCAGATAAGTTTTGTTCTCTTTTCTGGCTTTTAACTTCGATTGTGGTTTCCCCATGTCTTACTATGACTCTAGAAGCTTTTAATAAACTTTCTTCACTACTACCTACATAGGAGTCTATATCTACTCTAGCTAACTCCGCACAGCCTTCTACTGATATTAACTCTTTTCCACCTTTCTTTCTCGGTAAGTATAATCTTGCTACACCTGTCCTTGGGTGGAGTCCTCCATTCATATTGAACTCCTTCCTAGTTCTTCTGTCTAGCTTCGCTAATTCAGTTTTTATCCCATCTACTAAAGCTGCTGAGTATTTAAGTCATGATATTGCCCAAGTATTTACTGCCTTCACTAGATTCGGACCATTTACCTTTGACTTCATTACCTTCCTCACCCTTCTCGTGGACTCCTCAGTTTTCGTTTTCATTTCTATGGTTAGTACATTGTCAGATTCCAATTATTGCTATTGTTGTTGTTGTAGATGTTGATGCTGTTGTTAATAATAATAATAATAATAATAATAACAATAATAATAATAACAATAATAATAATGATGATAATGGTGACTTGCGGTACTTTCTTATTCAATCAAACCAGAAGCCAGCAAATAATGACCAGACATAACAATAACAGAAAGAGACAAGCGAAGCTGGTCACTAATTGATCTATTTTGTCCGTTTGATTCCAAGATCGTTTTAAAAAGAGGACGGAAAAGGAAATACAATTCCTTAAATTTTAAAATAGCAAGAATTTGGAGTAGGAAAACTATAAAGGTTTTGCCTAAAGTCGCTGGTGCATTGGGAACTGTGAGTAAAGATGTAGACAAATGGTTGAAGGAGATTGGAATTGAACGTCCCGTGCAGCTTCCACAGAAAGTTTGCCTCTTTGGGACATGAAAGATTATCAGGCGAGTTCTAAGCACTTGAAAGACTATTGAAAGCGAGTGGTTACCTAAGGTGACAGGTAGTAAACCGCTACTCATATAAGATTTTCCAGTAATAAGACCGAACCGGAGTCACATCAATAATAATAATAATGATCACAAACCTCATCTTTGGCGTCACCGCAACGTTTTCTTGTCGACCCCATCGCCTTATTCATCGACTTTCTCACCCACTTTTATTGAAATTTATATTTACATTCCGACGCAAGGTCTTATTCAAGGAATTCTTTGTTGTTGGATTTCTTAAACGCAATAATTTGTTTGGATTATAGAATTGAAGTCTGCATAGCAGCACCAGCTAATATTAAACTGCTTAGTGAAGAGAATGGCAGAAAGATTTTCCAGACAATGAACGTTATGTTTATTCAGTTTTCGTTTGTAGAAC
>NC_142942.1:56265425-56272925 GCF_046866305.1 Octopus bimaculoides
TGAGGGACGTGGGAGTATCTCCGTCCTCTGAAGTCACCTGACTAATTATCTCCTCTCCCATTATCAGTAACAGAAGAGTGGCGGTTATACTTAACGCAAATGATAGGAAAACAACAAACAAACACAGAAGCTGCTAAATATAACTGAATCCAAAGCACCCACTTCTACTACACTTTTAAAAAAATATAACTCCCGTTAGTATTGTTTCTAGTTCAACATTATTCGTATTCGTTTCTTATAACAAAATTTGCTAGATTCTAAGTTCTTTATTAGAAAAAATGTAAAGTAGAAAGTTTAGAAAATGCAGTTCTTTTGAATGTTTTAGATGTATTTCTCTTTCATCTTTTCTTCCTGTAGATACGTCTACACGATTTCAGTTATCACGGAGAAGTTGATATAGAGAATGTCACGATATAGATCTTACACGGAGGGCCAATCTCACAGACTTTGTAACAATAGGGAATCCATCTTGATTTCGCATTACTTTACAGTTCTTAGGTGTGGATCAATTTTCGAATAGGAAGATGAAAGGTCACAAGTTGATATTCATTCCAGGTGTTTCGTTAGTTAGCTGAACAAGACAATCCGTATTCCAATTTATCTTGACAATAGTACTGGTTTCTGTAGATTTTCTTTTTCATTCCTGTCTGTGTGTATACATACGTGTTTATGTACATGTGTATGTGTTTATGTACATGTGTGTGCGTGAGTGTGTGTGTGAAGTCTAGTAGAAGTTATTTCCTATCTAGAAGTTATTTATTTAATAATATTGATTTTCCCCATTGGCATAGAGCCGCAAATTAATGGTGGAAAATCTACAGTCGATTGAATCCACTGAAATGCATTTAATCCTACTAAATCTAAAGATAAGCATTAGCCTTATGGTCGCTTGTATGTAATATAAATTAATGGATGGATATCATGAAATGAATTATATATGTAATGCAATTTCATTTTTATCTACGATGTGAAAATTATGGTTTGTAGAGAGCTGAGTAAATAATATAGCAGATAACGAATGAAATGTTTGGGTGATTCACATCCTATTACCATCACTTTTCTATGTTTGTGGACAAGAGACATAATTCTCAAATTATCCACTTTATCCCTGTACGAAGTATTGAAGATGGTGGAGGGGATAAGTGTGCGCTGTAGTCAACGGTTGCATTGTAAGTTCCTCTGGGGTGTTTTGGTAGCTTAAAGTGTTGAGTTCGGCGGCCCGAGAACGAGTCTTAGAGAAGGATGCGAAATAAATGGACGAAGAAACTCACATTTATAGATGCCTAAGATTTTAAATATTTCTTCTATCAAGAAGTGATTTCCCTACGAGACATCTTGGACAAGTGTCTCCAGCTAACGTCCAGCACTACTTTATAAGGTGTCACACCACAGTTTCAGCTTAAGAAATATGTTAGAGTTACATAAGTGTGGAATACATGTTAATTTGATAAGTTGGACATTGACTTCATCTTCAAAATTGAAAGAAAATCCATTATTTATGGATTATTTATCAAACTACAAATCCAGTCTAACTGTTCGTGGTATAAACATTATTTCCAGCAGGTGATTCACGCCTTCGCTACTCAGAGTTTCTTGTTTGATGTTATCCTTCAGACAACAACAGACGTTTTTTCTTTGTGGCTTTTCGAGCGATCAATACTATTATGCAGAGCAGCGTTGTGTGTCACCAGCTTTGTACATGCAAATATACTCCACAACATGTACGGTGTCCTCTCTCTCTGTTACTTTTCCCTCCCTGTTTCTGTCTCTGTATTTTGTTAAACAAAATAATGTGCGTGTATGTGCCTGTATGTCTGAATATAGATATATAGATATATATATATATATATATATATATATATATATATATATATATATATATATATATATATATATATATATATATACGTGTGTGTGTCTGTGTGTCTCCATGCATACATGTGTATATATATGTGTATATATGCATATAGGGGTAGGTGAACTGGAATACATGTATGAATTGAATGTGTCTGCGCATAGAGAGTAGTGAAATGCAAATGAGAGTAAATTCAAAGTAAAATGCTCCAGACTTGAGCCGAATATCATTACCGTTTGATATTTTTATCAAAACTATTCTAAACATTTCGATTGATGTTTCCAAAAGGAATTAGAATAGAATTAATTTTTCTTTTGTCTTTGTAGTTCCTTGTTTCGGCTGGGTTTTTTTTTTGTCTTTATTTCATACACACGCCCATGTGCACACATACACACACACACACATGTATGCGTATGTACGCATGCGTGCATGCATGTATGTATGTATGTATGTAATATCCATTGCATTATATTTTGTTGTCTTGTTTTGTTTTGTTTTGTTGCTTTGAACTTTCTATTTCCAACAATCTTTCTTATTTTTCCCTCAATGGCTTAAAGCAAAGCCTCCTCCACACTTCGTCTTACACTGTGACATCGGTACCACAACCGTTCTTTCTAATTATTAGATATTGCCATTTAAAAGACTTGCCGCATAGGAAACCAGACATCAAACTTGCCACGATTGAAACCACAAAAGACTTCTTCTGTTTGTTCTTATTGTTCTTATTATTATTATTGTTGGCAGTGATCGTGGCGCTGATGGTGATGGTGATAACGATGGTGGTGATGGTAGCGGTGGTGGTGGTGGTTGTGGTGGTGGTGATGGTGATGGTGGTGGTGGTGGTGGCGGCGGCGGCGGCGGCGGCGGTGTTGGTGGTGGTGGTGGTGGTGGTAGTGGTGATGTTCGTTGTAGTAGTAGTAGTAGTAGTAGTAGTAGTAGTAGTGGCAGCAGCAGCAGCAGCAGCAGCAGCAGCATACCATATCTAGTGTGGCGTGATGCAATGGCAGAATCGATCAAACGGCAGATTAACATGGCCGATGGTGTATTTTTGTTACGACCTATTACGTTCCCAATTCAAATCTTGTATTTCTTACCCCATTCCAGGAACAATCGAATATGTACGAAACGGGTAGGAATGTCTACATGATAAACTGGAACCAAATCTCACATTCCGACTCGAGTCACAATCATTTTGTGCCGATGCTGTAAATCGTTCTTGCCAGGTGTATATTTTCGTTTAAATGATGGAAGAAATGGAAAATGTCACGCTTCATCGCCACGTTAATGCAATCAGTAGTCCTATAACAAATATTGTGGTACAACGTGTAAGCTGGTCGAGAGACTGTCAAGAAGCCCCACCCATTTATCTCATGACAAAACTTACAGTATTGTATATATTTTGACCAAAATTCATTAATCATAATTTCTGGGTATTGTTTGGAGGGAAACAATTTCCTATATTGCTTTGCAACCGAACTATATGTATGTGTGTGTGTGTGTGTGTGTGTGATGCATTGTGTTGTGTATGTATCTATAGGTATCTCTCTATATATATGTATATATATATATGTATAAATATATATAAATATATATGCATGTATATATATATGTGTGTATGTATATATGTATATACACACACATACACACATACATATATATGTATACACGCACACACACACACACACACACACATACTCACAAATATATGTGGTTCTGCTGTAAAGCAACGTCGGATATTGTTCCCCTCCAAATGTCTGTATAATTTCTCAAAAATGATTAGTGTTTTTCTATTGGAAATATGTCAAATATATTCATTTGTTATCGCATTCGATTTTATACTATCTATAGAAAGAAAAAAAGTGCTTATATAAGTAAAGAAAATATCGATTCATTTAAGTAATGATATGCTTAAAATGTCCAAGGCAGAAATATTAATCTGATTATAATGGTCATTATATATGTGGAATGAGGTTGAGTTGTCTGGAAAAAAGAAGCGGAAAATCATTTGGTATAAAACAAAACTATTTGTTAAAAAGTAACAAGTAAAAGTAAGTTGAAAGCATTTAATACGAAACTATAAATTATATACAATAGTAATGACTGGCAGGATAGAATAAATGAAGGAAAACAACAGCAAGAAACTATGATTAATGAATTTTCATCGAAATATGTACAATACCATTGACTACTAAGAAGTTCGTCACGAGATAAGGCGGGAGTTTTTAGACAGTCACTCGATCAGCTATGTGTGTATCTATCTCTATATCTACCGAGAGAGAGCGAGAGAGAAGGGGAGGGAACTGAGAGAAACTTCTTAGGACTTTCTAGAGTTATTTCATTGGAATTGCAGTAAAGTCGAGCAGGAATTCTCTTTCAACAGTTACATGTATTGAATCTTGAAGAATAAAATATATCTTGACTAGGAACAAAGAAACCGCTACACTTGTTATTTGAACACTCAACTCGCAGTTTACTCGCCTAATACATTATCTGTTCAGATATTTTATGCAGGTAAACTTTTTGATGACTTGGGAAAAATATAAATGTCGACAGAAAGTTCATGATAATGACAATTTTTTGGTCTATGAACATAGAGTTTTGAATTTTTGTCTGAGAGTATGAAATGTATATAGAAAATCCTATAGGGATTTGAAGATTACTAGAGCTAGAACATATCGCTAGTTGGCATGCAGATAAACTCGTTAAAAGTTTTAATGCCAACACAGAAGTCATGGGAGCGGCAGTGATTTTCGTTTTACCATTATTTACTTTCATCCCTTCTTCGTTTTGAAGATAAAAATCCCGCCGAGGTCGATTTGCTTTTCATTCTTTCGGGATCGATAAAATTAGATACAATGTCTTCGGTTTGCTTGAAAAACTGACAATGTAGCACTTCTTTTTCTTCTTTCCAGATATGCATCTATTTTTCTTTTTATTTTGTTTGTAATCCATTTCTGCTTCGATATATTCGTCATTGATTTTTCTATCTTCCCATATAAGCTTCTCTTCCATATTTCTTTACGTATTTTTCTACTCCCTATAATTGACAAGTGTGCTGTGTTTATTATATTGAGTCGCTCTCTGTCTCTTATTTATATACAGCCTACCGAAAATTCTCCATGAATGTAATCCGTTGTGCATTGTATAGCTCTTTCTGCTGCACCCATCCATTTCATCTATACCATTTTTCGGCCACTCAAGGCAACCTGCATATCCTCTCAATATTACTTTTATCTAGGTATTGATCAATTAATCAATACATCAAATCAATAACTTTGGAAATCAGCAGCTATACAGTAAAAGGCACAGCCTGTTCTTCATCTTACCCCGGCTATCAACTAACCTCGTGTTTCCACCACCTTCCTTTCAATCCATCCCTCAATATTATTCAAAATTGCTTAATTTCGCGTTTGTAAAATTATCAGATTTCCATAGTTCTCAGTCTTCCCAACATAATGCTGACCCCTCCAATAATAGTCTCTCTATTGAGCTTCGTTTTTACTGGATGAGCGAGCCTTCATTTATATACACACACTCAACTTTACATCACGTTCTTCTTTACACTCCATCAATGACTTTCTGTTTTGACATCAATGACTGTGACTGTGAGATTTGATCTTCCCTCCCAAACTCTACTTGTAGCACATATATACTCACTCATTCACACACAACCACACACATACACACACACATAGACGCGTGCACCAACACACGCACACACACAGATTCATGAAACTCTTGATAAAGACAAACTGCATTTAACATTTTCCTAAAATGCTAACAGACTTTGGAATAATCCAATTTGTAATTATTGGAGTAAGCGTTGTACTTACCAATGAAAACTAGTTCCATCATTACTTTCGCCTAAGTGACACTCTGCTTTGCTCTTTCGCTCTTTTATAATGTATATGGTACAAGAATAACCAAATCAATAACAGGCAGACGTGGCGACAATAGATCTTTCTGACGAATGCCTAGTTTGATCTCTGTTTCAACCAAAATCTTTCAACCAATTATTCATATCGGTTTGCCACGATCTCATTAAAATTATTGCATTGCCTCATGAATGTCAAATATTTTCAGTAATTCTGAATGCCAGAAAATGGAATTACAGCAAACGATCTTTGTTTGTAGATTTATTTCAATCGTAGGACCTTCTTATTCTTCATTTTCTAGAATATCATAAAGTAATTCACTCGTAGTTCATGATATCCTTCGGCCAATTATCTATTCCTCATGATGCAAGACGTTTTAATTCCATTAAAATTATATCTTTAAAAAAAAAAAGAATATGTTTGAAGTTACTACATCAAAATCACACGCGCGCACACACGCATATACAGGCATATGTGTATAAATATATATTTATATTCACACACACACACACACACACACACACACACACACACACACATATATATATATATATATATATATATATATATATATATATATATATATATATATATGCCTGTGTGTGTGTGTGTGTAATAATAACACCTAGAAGGAGGTGTTTTTTCCATCCACTAAAGTGAATGGAGCTTTGGCCAGGAGGAACTGATGTCATTAGAAGGTATCTAACGTTCATTAGGTATTTCGTCCCTGAACCGTAACGCCCTCCTGTTGGCGGGTCAGCAGAAGTGGCCAGGTCGCTGCCCATCATCTCCTCCTAGCTTCCAGCTTAACTGCTCTCTCTTGCTCCAACGTCAACAAGAGGCGCTTTCAGCTACCTCTTCCATCCTGCACTCAGACACCCTTCGCTCCTTTCCAATGCTTGTAAGCATCTTCCATGCCGACTGGGCAGGGAACTTGATGGCTTACATTGAAGAATCGTCCATCAAGTTTATTCACAGCTTACAGCTTCCCAACCAGACAATGTATATGCTAATTAAACATATCGTATATGCATTCCATGTACCTATTCATATATAAGAACGTTGTGTTAGTACGTCTCTTATCATAAATATATTTTGCTATAAAGGAAATTGGATCAGCTGTTTTATTTTCTTTTCCATATCGAACCAGAGAAGGAATCAATCAGCACACTACAAACAGCAGCTAAATCTCCCTAAAATAATCGAACTCTCCCGACGTAAGTAAGAGAAGTACACTTCAAATAATGTTATCTTGAGTAGCTTTATAAAGACAAAATGGACATGGTTTGCTTCTCTTTGATCATATTTCTACTCGATCATACTAGATTTGGTATTAAACAACAACAACAACAACAACAACAACAGCTCGATAAATTCAATCATAACTTTAACAAAAAATCGAACGAATATATTTATTTTGGAAATATTTTAAGATACATAGAATTTGCTATTTCATCAAAAATACGACGACGACATGATATAATCAAATTTTGGTGTAGACTTTTTTTTTCTTTACCTATATAACCGGAAAAGTTATATGGCGTGCAGATATTAAAACACTATGCGTTGTCGAAAGGAAGATAAATGAGTCTAAGCATAATATAAACATGGAATCTTCAATCATTACTAATATAGTTTATAAGGACGTGAAAACGGAATATCCAACGCCAATAAAACATCGGCAACAACTTCAGCAATAATAATGTTTTCCATTTATATGTAAAAATAGAAATTATAAGATGAGAATACGAACAACAAAACCTAAACAAG
>NC_142942.1:56277925-56292925 GCF_046866305.1 Octopus bimaculoides
CAAGGAAACACCTAAAAATACGGGTCAACACGGGAATAATTTTCAACATAGAGCTGCTCTGGTGGAACTAATTTGGTGTTAAATAACAGCAACTGTATTTTCTTTATATTAGTTGAGATTGTGTTTATATATTAATAATATAAGGTAGAGAAGATTGCAACGTCCGAACTATGACCTGCAGCTCATTAATAACCAATATCTTAAAATAATCCAGACTAGAAGACACTGCATGCCGCTCTTTATATTTTTGTTGTTTTATTTTAATGGTTCTAATCAATAGATTGACGGCGATGAGCTGGCAGATTCGTTAACACGTCGGACAAAATGGTTAGTGGCGTTTATTCCGGCTCTTAACATTCTGAGTTCAAATTGCGCTGAGGTGCTTTGCCTTTCATCCTATCGAATGTGATAAAATAAAGTACCAGTCAAGTACAGGCGTCGATCTAATCGACTGGTCCCTCTCTTCAACGCTTCTGGCCATGAACCCTGCCACGGATTGGTGTCCTGTTCAGAAGAATTGATCTAATCTCCGTCACTTATAGGCCATGGAAATGGAAACCGGGTAACCGCCTTTATGAGTTCTAGGGTTCGAAAACAAACAAAGTCATTAGGTTGCCACCATGCTGGGTATGAAGCGTCTTAGTTGAGGATGTTGCCTCCATCATTTTGTCTCGTAAAGAAGGCATGATATAAACAACCAGTCCATATGTAGGAAATGATGCGAGTGTCTGCGTCTGTGCAGACGTTAGTGTCTCCTAGTGGATGACGACTACGGCAGAACATATTTCTTTCAGGGCTTGTTTCTAATTTCGTGTGTAGGTGTATGTATTAATGAGAGAGAGAGAGAGAGAGAGAGAGAGAGAAAGAACTATGACACCTACCTGTTCACATGTAGGTGTGAGGTTATGTATTGTGCCTTCAGATGCATTTCTATGCGTATGAATGTGTGAAGAAATGATTAGTTGATATATGTGTGTACTATGAAATGGATGTGAATTACATAGATCGGTTTGAATTTATGTGCCAAACATTTTGAGAGTGTCTGTACGTGGGTTTCAGTTGATGCATAAATGTTTTATCATGTTAACATGCATTCGTGTGTCAGAGAGAAAGAAAGAAAGACAGACAGAGGTCACGTGTGTGGCAGTGAAGCTTGCTAGTGTGCGTATCCATTGATTTATCATACATGTGTGCTCGCGTTGGAGGGTGTGATTTATCATGTTAATTTAATTGCGTGTGTGAAAAAATACGAGTGTTCTTGTGTGGGAGACAGAAGGTGAGAATGAGAGAGATTATGTATGTGACGTTAGGTGATGTATCCTGCTGGTTTAAGTGGGTATGTGAACAACAGGTTATAGCGTAAATGTCCGAGAGTGTGTGTGTGTGTGATTTATTTCACTAATACATACGCGCACCCCCGCCCCGTATATATATTCATATATATGTATATATATATATATATATATATATATATATATATATATATATATATATATATATATATATATATATATTCATATATATGTATATATATTCATATATATGTATGTATATATATATGTATATATACACATACATATATACTTAGATACATACATATATACATACATATAGATACATGTACATATATATACACATACACATATACTTATATACATACATATAGATACACGTACATATATACATATATATATATATATATACAGACATACATACATATATACATACACACACACATATATATACATATACACACGCACATATATACATGCACACGCATATATACATACAAACGCACTCATATACACACACACGTATGTGTCCATTCTTTATTTCGCCGTCATGTATCTTAGATTCAAAGTCACAGTTTCCACTAATGTTTTACACAGCGGTGAACACAGATGACCGAAACGAAAACAAAATATAAAGAAAAAAAAGAAGAAAATGTTAAAAGGTAGAAGATCGGCAAATAAGTTGCAAGATGATATTGAAGTATTAAATTAGACAATCGAAAACCCAATATTGTCAACTGAAGCCGTCTTTTGGAGCATTCCAGAGCAGCAAAATAATAAAAGAGCTTAATGGAAGAAGAAATAAAATAAGATATTGATCCTCCAAAGAAATGTAAGTATGATGAGCAAATAATAAACCTCGAATTGGATTGATTCCGTTAAACCTGCGGTCTCTACTTATCGTATGATCTCATTTAGTTTTCTCCCCATTTTATTAAGCTATTTAAATTTCGGTGTGACTCTACAACATTGGAACGAAAATATATTATTAGAACTGAAAATATCTAGCAGCACTCTAAGTGTCAGAAGCCTTCAGTTAGTCAACAAATAATCTAAACTTGAAAATCTTTCGAATAATTGATCGGTTCAAGGCTTTCTGCTCTTACAAAGGCCAATCCCGTTCACTGTAGGAATTTGTTCAAACGAAACACGTGATTCAGATTCAAAACTATAGAATAATTTATATCGTTTGCATAGATTGGACGTTGCCAAAAGTACCACCTAACCAACAATAGGTTTTTCTATGTAAGGAAAAGAGAGAAATTTACTAAATATCAGCTGAATATTGCAAAACGGTTAAAAAGCTGATACTCTTCTGAAACGATATAGAGGGTGGTGCAAAAGTATGCCTACAGTTGTACAGTTGTATATTTTTATCTTTTCATTTAAAAAACATTGTACAATGTTTGTCCCGTAAATGCTCAAAATGTCCGCCCTAAACATTGATACATCCTTGGCGTCTATCTGCCACACTGTGACACACACGATGACACAGACCCTGCTCAGTTCATTAGGCCTCTGTTATGAACCCATGTAGTTGAGGCAGAGTGCATGGTTTTCTCTGGACTAAGTTCTCCTTAACAACATCCCAGAAAAAAAAAATTCGTGGGTGTTAGTTCTGGGGAATGGGGTGGCCATTCAATACCTCTACGTCACCCAATCCACCTCCCTGGGAACGTTTCACTGAGGAAATTACGCACATAAATTGCATCATGCGCTGGTGCCCCTTTCCTGTTGGGATAACACATCACCAAAGTTGGGAATAGCCTGCATTGTGGGCACCGCTTCCTTGCGCAAAATAAAAGGTTAATTCTTTATTGCAATTTCGAAGTTAGGAACCTAAAGGTCGTATTCTTCTTTTTAGGAGAATATTCCTGTAGATATAGATAGACAAAAAAACATAGATAGATAGATAGATAGATAGATACGACGGGCTTCTTTCAGTTTCCGTCTACCAAATCTACTCACAAGTCTTTGGTCGGCCCGAGGCTATAGTAGAAGACACTTTCCTAAGTTGCTGACTGAACCGCGAACCCTGTGGTTGGGAAGCATGCTTCTTACCACGCAGCCATATTCATATGTATGTGTGTGTGTGTGTGTGTGTGTGTGTGTGTGTGTGTGTGTGTGCATTTGCATGTATATACACTTGGAAGTTCCCATTCAGTTACCTTTCTATCACATTCCACTGAGAACTTATCAATCATTGATCAATACATTGATACAGTAGAAGACATGTCCATTGTACCGCGTAGAAAGGTCGATCCCGAAAACACTACGTCGCGAAACAGCCTTCAAAATCACACACCCATTAATAGTAAAACATATTTTCTCTGAAAGTTGTTAGAAAGTTACCATATAGTGAGAATTTATGCAGCAAACATTGTTTCCTGTCAACTCCAATATTTTCTGCTATCGACATTAAATTTAATTAATACCAAAATGTGTGATGGCTTAGAGAAACTAATCTAACGTCCACATTTTTGACGTTGCACTAGCTGAAGTGATATTTAGTCAGGCAGTTGGTAAAATCCACAAAAACATTTTCTTTTCTTTAATGATCTGTAAACGTGATTAAACGGGAAAAAACAATCAATCAGCTATTACGAATTAGTTTATCCTATGTTTGAAAATTACACAGAAAATTCCCATCGATAATTTAACAAACTACTAACTGAAGTTGTACATCATTTATTTCGAAATGTTAGAATTACTGATTAAATATTTGCAAGGCCTCTTGATAAGTCGTGTGTCAAATGCTATCATTTAGCTTTTTTCTGGTTGATTACATTTCCTTCGAAAAAAGTACAAGTTTAATGTGACTAATAATAATAATAATAATAATAATAATAATAATAATAATAATAATAATAATGACGATGATGATGATGATGATGATGGTGATGACGACGACGACGACGACAATGCTGATTATGGTAATCCTTTCAGTTATAAGCACAAAGCCTGAAATTTTAGGGGAGGGTACTAGTCGATTATGATTATGCAGTTGGCTAGCAAAAGTCATAAGCAATTACTTTGGAGAACTACTAAAACATGCTGCTTCAGAATTAGGACTTACTTCGAGTAAACTTGAAGAGGAGAAAGTATACCAAAACAGGATAATTTGGGAAAAGAAGGAGGCTCAAAAACAAATGCTTTTACAAGAACATTTTCACAGAGATGCCAAGAATTGGATAAAACCATGACTCGTCTAGGAATGGCACCGACGTAAAGACATAAGGACAGTTACTGAAAGTGTTGTGACGACTCGTCACGATCAAGTTGTAAACACTTGTTCCCTATGCAATAGTATTTACTCCACTGCTTCAACGAAGAGTTACCATCCATGTATTCGGTGAGTGGAATATATTTTAAAGTGTTAACCGAGAAAGAAAAAACAACATCATGATAAGGTTTATTTCAAATTATAGCGAGCATTTTGTAAATAAATATGAATACAATACTACAGAGAGCAGAATCATAAACTAGAAAAGACTCCAACGAACCTGGAAGAAAAACAAACATTCCGTGGGACTTTGACATCCGGACAGAATAATTTTAACATAGCAGGCTACATAACATTACTCTTTGACTTGTTTCAGTAATTTGAATGTGGCCATGCTGGAGCGCCGGCTTTAGTCGAGCAAATCGACCCCAGGACTTATTCTTTGTAAGCCTGGAACTTATTGTATCGGTCAATTTTGCCGAACCGCAAAGTTACGGGGACGTAAACACACCAGCATCGGTTGTCAAGTGATGTTGGAGGGACAAACACAGACACACAAACACATACATACATACAAAATGCTCACCATAATTGGTCCCGGTTGAGTTCAATTTCAATGTTGATCTCGGCAGGATTTTAATTCGGACACGTACAGAGTTGCAAAATGATTCATTTTAGCATAGTCTGGGAACGAGTTTTGAAATCTGGTGAAGGTTTTTAATCGATATCGATGACTTCAACATGTCACAGATAAATATTTTAGGGAATTTAAGAAAGAAAAACAACGAGCTGTGGCATGATCCGAACACAACGCGTAAAGAAACATAATTAAATATCATGGCACGCTTTACTGTAATTACATTAAATAATAATAGTAGCATTTGTCATAATAAATAACAATAATGATGATAATGACGATGATGATGATGATGATGATGATGATGATGATGATGACGATGATGGTGATGATGACGATAACAGCAATAGCACTAGCGATAGTTATAGTAGTAGTAGTAATAATAATATTCATTTTCATTAAATATTCATTATTTCTAGAGGAAATTAGCTTATTTGTGTAGCTTTTTTTTGGGCTTTTGTTTTCATTTATTGCTGTTTGTTTAATTCTGTTTTCTTATCATTTTCCGCCATTTTAAACACATTACATTCATAACACTTTAAAAGTAATTTACATATTCTATTAAATTCATTTAATTTACAACGAAAAGAAATATTTCAAATATTAAACGTTAATTGAATTGCATTTGTAACAGTCATCTATTTATAAGTTAATCTGTTTTCTGATAGTTTGGCAATTTACTCTTTCTCTCTCTCTCTCTCTATCTATCTATCTATCTATCTATCAATCTATCTATCTCTTTCTCTCTCTGTCTCCATATGTATGCGCATGTGCATGAGCATGTGCATTTGCATGTGCTGTGTATTCACGCGCGAGTATATGTCAGTGTGTTTCTGGTATACAATTGTTCATGACTGCGACAACGTAAAAAAAAAAAAATTATGCATACATATACGCATGGTGCACTTGTGTGTTTAGATATATGTGTGTCTCTTTGTATGTATATGTGTGAGTGCGTGCATATATGCAAGTTAGTGCATGCTTTTCTGATTATATTTGCATACGCAAACATATGTATATATATATATATATATATATATATATATATACACATATATATGAGTGAATGTGTGTATGAATTTGAAGTAATATCGATCGCTTTTTATAAAAATTCAGAAATGATGTTTGTCTTTTTCTCGGCTCTTTTGCTTCTGTTTATGCAGCTTGTGTTTTAAAGACATCTTGATTCGTGACCTAATCTAAAACATAAATAAATACACAAATTAAAAGAAATAAAAATATTAAAACAAATGAAGAATTGTAATGAGACATTTCTTTCACGTTTGTCTTTATAATTAAATTAGTTGAAGTTACAATATATCAATATTATTTTGTTTCAGGTATGTGTGTATGCGCGTTTGTGTGTGTATACGTGTATGCGCGTACGCATATATATATATACGTGATTCTATATATGCGTACATAGATCATAGATATAAACGTGCGATGCAGGAGTACATCTTAAAGTCTTCTGAAAATGAATTATTTGTCAGTGAAAGGTTTTTCATATATAATGTAAAAGCAGGAGCTATGACAACAATATCGCTGTAAACGATGACATTAAACACAAAATCGGAATCTCGAATATATCATACAAAATAGATATGTATATATTATTTAAGCCAAGATATATATATATATAGCTGAGTTAAAATTTAAAATAACCGTCCAAGGGACAGAAGTATCCCTTATACTCTTGGTATATTACCAATGTTTAACCATGGGCATACATATGCAAGCATATTATGCTCATAAATTATAGGTAAAGACAAGGATATACATGAGTTTATCAAGAATCGAAATTTAAAGAAAACAGAAAATGGAGAAATATTGATGAAAAACAATTGACTTACATCAATTATTATTTATTAATTCAATACAAATAGACTGCATCCCTTCTAACAGTTGTTTTCTGTCCCTAAAATCTTACAATTTTAATATGATGCAAATGTAAAACCGCTGAAGTGTATAAACTCAAGATAAAAGTGTTAGCGTTTTTCGATTAGGGAATGGAATTTGAAATCAGAATACACTGAGCCGCAAAGATATTGCAAGACATGATGCTTATCTCTGACACGCAAACAATTTCTCTTGAATGAAAATTTATCTTGACTTCAAAAGAATGAAATATTAAACTGACCGCTCCGAGATTTGAACTCAATGCACACAGATGCGGAACATATATCACACTGGATTCTGTCTGAAACTCTAACTGTGTCCGCCAATTCGTAGCCAGGAAAGTATAAATAGATAGTTGGAGAGAGAGAGAGAGAGAGAGACAGTGACAGAGAGACAGAGAGAGACAGAGACAGAGACAGAGAGGGAAAGAGAGATACATAGATAAAGATAGATAGAGAGATAGAGAGAGAAAGAGAAAGAGGGAGAGAGAAAGAGAGATAGCCACAGAGATAGATAGACAGATGTGCGTGTGCGTGCGTGTGTGCGCGCGCGCGTATATGCCTTGCTTGCTTCCAGACGTTTTCTATGACAAATATTAAACGTAACATTACTTCATTTATTTTCCATTTACAACACGTGCATATTCGGTTCCCATCAGCGCAGTGTTCTTTTATGTTTTAAGCTGTTTACTGTACAAGAAAGTGCCTTCCCTCAGTCACATTAATGAGAAATTTAATGTTTTCTTGCCACTTATGGTATTTCCTCAAATATTTAAATAATTGTTCTATCAACAAATTTTGATATTATCGAACATCTGCTTCAAACATCAATATCGTCATAATGTAGAAACGTTAGATTTATAAAGCCAGCGGAAATCTGAGGCGCGATTTCGTTTCTCAGCAGAATCACTTCACATCGCCTGTCTTTTATCAATTACTTGTTTCCCTCATTAGATTACGGCCATGCTGGGGCACTGCATTGAAGAATGTTAGTCGAACGAATCGGCCAAAGTACTTATTTTTTAGAATGACTGGTACTCACTCTATTGGTATTCTGAGATTGGTGGTACGAATACAGGAAGTAATCCTGCAATACATGCAAAAGGAACGCTTCTTCATAAACACCGAACACCAAGGATTCCATGTGAAACTGGATTCCAGATTGAGTATATAAACCACGAGCAAGAGCAGTTGTTCAGACAGACATCTACACTTTTTGTTTATTTAATTTCAATTGCGACCTGTCGATCGAACATTTGACTGTATTAAATGAAACTTGCCAAATGGGTTGCGAGGTAGAACGACACGGTTGCAATTCGAGCTCCGAAACCATACAACCATGCCTTCGCCCATTTAACGTTGTCGATGTCGTTATTGTTGTGTCACGGTAGCTGTTCTCAGAACAACTGATGTCGTCATTGATAATACTGTTTGAGTAATCAATGTTATCCACAATATATTTTCTATATTTTTGCAGTGCTTTCGATAATATATAATTCTTTTCTCTCATATATCAGGTCAGACGTTAATTGACCTCACACCACATCTTTCTTCATTTCTTCCAGTAACTTCTCTAGAAGAGGCGAAACAAAAATAGCCATCTTTGATTTCCTTCTAGCTATACAGCTCGTATGTAATAAATAGCTTCTAATTCCTTCTATTGAAGAATTCCTTTCTGCAAGGAATCCAATCAGCCTTTCCATTACCTCTTATCTTTGAGATATAAACTTACAATTATAACTCACACTTTTCTTGTCGATGCAGAAATCCATCCAATATTTCAAAAGGCCAAACCGTACGTATTTTACCACGCCGGAAGCAATCACTATATACGTTCATTTGCAATCGTAGTAAATATGTATATAATAAGACTACTAAACACACGCAACAAAAGAAGGAAAAAAAATTTCTATACAAATAAATACAACACATCTGTGTACGTGAATACGTATTGAACGTATATGATACTCAAAGATTTATAGTATTCTTAGATTAGGATTTCTTAGCTTCTTTCGGTGGTTTTAGGTCTATTGAAGTTGCAGGTGAATCAGAGGATGTGGGATTACGCTTTATATTCTATTGGGGAAACTGATCTCTCGAACAAGATGCTCCATGGCACATAAACTGTAAGTACAATACCTCATCGAAAACTCTAATTCATATCTAATCGACTCAAAACTATTCAAGAATGCACATGCAAAAGTCGCAGTGCAAACAAACCCAGGCAATCACAAATACGAAATAAACTCATTAACTATTCGCACATGCTCTTTTACATTCACTAGAAATAGCAAATAATTATTCTTCAAATCACCTCTCATTTGCGTAATAAACTAAATTTTGGATAATGTAGTTATGAATGAATGTATATCACCATCATCATAACTGAGGGTTGAGGGGTTCAGACGCAGCCTCCACCCCTTGCAAAACACTGCGTTTTCTTATTCCTCCCGCCAAGATTTTCCAGGTTAGTCCCTCATGTCTTTCACCCTCTTCGTCTTTGTTACTGCGAGCTTCTTTTCCTTCCACCGAGCTCCTGGGATGAAAAAACAGAGCTTCCGAACCACAATAACGGGACTAAAATGTTGCAGATTCCACCGTATGACTCTCCTTATCAGAAATTGGTCTGCCCTCAACTATTCCAAGACAAAATCGTTCATTCTGCGGATCACCCAACGGATCCGCAGTACATCATCTTGAACGCTCTTAGTCACTAATTGTTAGCCTTAACTTAACATCCTTGCCTCACACCCATATGCTGCTCTGCCCTGCATATCAGGGTTGTTTAGAAGATTCATTTGATGTTTTAGATTAGTAGTAGTTAGTGCGATTACAAACACAGAAGTACTAACAACCCACATCAGCTAAAAAATTTAAGATGGAATGGTCATAACAGGAAAATCTTTGATCATAGGTCCGTTGAGACGAAAACTGAGTATATTCAAAACAACGACAAGAACAACAAAAGCTCTTGGTTTAGAATTCATTTTCATTTTGTGCTGTTTCGTGTCTTCGAATCTTTTACAATGAGGACAATTGCTCAAGGTTGAAATATCTTGCAGGGTCTCTAAGCATAAAAGCAAATCACTTTGAATGCGGCTTCTGTAATAAGACGGAGACGATTGAGAAACCAATCATCATAAATATTCTTCAATGAGAAACCAATCATCACAATCTTCAAGTGTATTGGGTTTCGCTATTTACCCCGCTTTTTTATTTCTTCTTAGGATTTTCTCTAATTCTGTTTTGATCCATTTCTTCCAGACTTTTCCCAAAACAAATTGCTTTCAGGTTCTTTTCTCATTAATTTACAGCAGGGGAGACTTTTTTTGGAGAAAAAAAAAACAGTTTTCTCCCCTTTTTGTCATTTACATGTGCGGGTACACACACACACATACACACACACATACATACATACATATATATATATATATATATATATATATATATATATATATATATATATATATATATGTACATATATATACACAAGCACTTATATCTATGTATGTATATATACACTTACATGTGTGTGTGTGTGTGTGTGTGTGTGTGTGTCTGTATCCAGTTTAAATCTTCTAAAGGCAATTACTTGTTTTCTCCACTTACAATAACATATGAGAAATAATAGTACACCTAAACGTTTAACTTTTTTTTTTACGACTGTTTCTTTTGAACGAAATATTCTTTTCATATTTTTTTTTTCCATTGATATTTATTCTTTATAATTTTCTTATTTTTTTCCCGGCGCGTGTACGTGTTCCATCATTACTTCTTCCTTTTGTATGTTGCTGGATTATTTTCTAATAGCTTTTGGCTACTACGTCAACAACAACACCCACCACCATCCTTATTACCATCGTTCTTGTCATCATTGTCGTCATCGTCATCATAAGCAGCAGCAGTAGCAGTAGCAGTATCGTTATCATCATAACAGTCATCTTCATAAATTTTTTACGGCTTGAAGTGCTGTTATTTTTTTCCGTATTTATCACCCACGACCTCACCAATTACAGAACAACTACAATTAGAAGACTATAAATATCTGGAGGGAAAAAAATATTATCTGTTGAACCAATCCTTATACTTAACATATTTTACCGATTACCTGAAAATGAAAGGAGAAAATTTATCTCGATAAGATTTGAACAGAACTGAAAGAAACGGCAATAAATCTTCTTTTTTTTCCTTCTTAACCGATTCCACTAAACACTATCCTGAAAAGTGGTTTATGGCATTCATATAGGTCCAAAATTTAATATGCATCGATTAAACTAATAATCGACTGATAATAATCTTTACTATTTCTGGAAGGAACCAAAATCGGTTGTTGAGCGATGGGGAGACGGAAAAACACAGACATATATACGTACATATATATATATGCATCTATATATAAGACAGGCTTCCCCGCAGTTTCCGTCGACAAGACTTGCTAACAAGACATTGATCTGGCCGGAGCCATAGTAGAAGATATTTTCCCAAGGTGCTGCGCAGTGGGATTGAAATTGAAACCACATGACTGCAAAGCAAACTGTAAGTAGAAACAACGCTGCCTGACGTTTTCTTGCAACTTCCTGTGCCGAGCTGCAAGCTACCAACTTACCCAAGAACATCCATGCCACTGTCAAAGAGAATAAAAATTAGACATTGATCCTGGAATTAGATCAGAACCGTCCATATAAATACTTAGGAGTAAATGAAGCTGAAAAGAAAAAAACTATCACAAAGATACGATGGAGAAAATTAGAAAAGAGTAATTCAAAAGTCAGATTAACAAAAGGACAAAAGCACATGACGCTATAAAGACACAATCATGAGTATAGGATTAGACAGATGTGCCAAAACTACTATATGAAGATTTAGTGAGATTAACTAAAGCTAAGAACATTAAATTAGAAGTATCTTTCTAGTTTCTTTGATGATACTGTATATTAGATTTCTATTTGTATAAGAGCCCGGAACATTGTTTGAAGTTACCTGGTTTTTCATTTCTAAGCTCATGAATTCATTTATCATCTTCTTTATCATGTTGGAAGTGAAATTTTTAACTGAGAGAGCTTGTGCATTTATACCTATTTTTAGCATCGAGCTCCGTGTTTTATATTAATTTAACTTTTTTATCCTAACTTTTCTAAATTTTCTCTCCGTTTCGGCTGCTTTTATCGTTTCAGTCTTATCTGTTTCTAAGTATATTCTGATCTAATTCATTGTAATTATATAAAAGTCAACAAGAAGCAGAAAACAAAACTTTGCATGGCCTTCGTTGATTACTAGACAAAAAGTATTTTGCAGTATAAATACATGAATGAATAAAACGGGCAAAATAGTTACAAAATACAACCACAATATCATGTGAAAATAGGAGCAAGCAAATGAAAACTGATTAGTGTATTAAGGATACAAAGAAAGCTAAAACAAGTCTTTTCTTTATATATAAGGACACAAAAACATGTATAAAGTGCAAAGTAACCATGCTTGAGAAGGCAAAACAAGGGAAATGGATTTTAGATAAAGACAAAGCAACAGAAATGCAATAAAAAATACAAGTCAGAATCGAAACGGAATTCCAAAACACATTAAATACAAAATGCAAAGGAAAATATTTCTGTGGTCAAAATCCTGCTAGACACGTCAGAAAAACAAACCGAGCAAGAAATACTTACAGAAATAATGAAAAAAGATGCTAAATCAATAATAGACTATATGCAACCTATACAATGAGTCTCTTTTGGCTCTACCTGGATGTCTAGATCGAAATAGACCCGAAACACTTTCAGCGGAACCCATTGCGCGCTACTTGCTACTTCCCGTGCCGAGCTGCAAGACACCGATTTCTCCGAGAAAAACCTTGTCACCATCGAAGTGTTGTATTCTTTTCAAAAGGATATTGATCACCTCGATGTCCGTTCTGCTAGGCACCATTACACTGGTGGTACCGCTGCTGCTGCCGCTGCCGCTGAGCCTTCTGCTGCTGCTGCTGCTGCTGCCTCGTATTGGCAGTTCTAGTGGTGGCAGTCGTGCTGCACTCACCGTCACAATCCGTTGTTCTTCTCTTTCTTCGATGGGTTAGGATTAGGATTAGGGTTAGGGTTAGGGTTAGGGTTAGGGTTAGGATTAGGATTGCTGCTGCCGCCGCTGCCTTCGTTGCTGTTCTTGCTGTTTTGCTACCAACGACATCTGTGGCGGTGGTATTGGTGGCGGTTGTCATAGTAGGCGACGTTGACGTTGTGCCGCGATGTTGTGCCGCGATGTTGTGCCGCGACGTTGTGCCGCGACGTTGTTATTTCTGTTCCTACACCTCCCTCCCTCCCTCCACTCACCTCTCCTTCCAGAAAATTCTCACAGCATGTTAAGAATAAAAACAAAACAAATAGGTAAGATTTAATAAAGTAACAAACAAAAAAGCTGCCACGGAGAGCAAGCAACAAAGTAGAAACGACCCGTTTCCTAGGATACCGGTCGCTTTAATAAAAGAGTAGTAAAATTTTCTACGAACAGTTCTCTTCTACAGACAAATAACCAAATTTGTGTGTGATTGGAGGGCATCTTTTCAGTAGTAGTAGTAGTAGTAGTAGTAGTAGTAGTAGTAGTAGTAGTAGTAGTAGTAGTAGTAGTAGAAGAAGAAGAAGAAGAAGAAGAAGAAGAAGAAGAAGAAGAAGAAGAAGAAGAAGAAGAAGAGATTGATGAAGGAGGCATTCTAATGACAGGATAATAGCATAGTTATTGCGGCTAATTTAATTTCTACTCTTATACAAGTATCTTGTACTTTTTTGATATTCAGGATAATTGACGCTATATCAACGAATATTATTATTGAATTAATGGCTATATATGTGTGTGTGTGTGTGTGTGTGTCTGTGTGTCTGTGTGTGGAGAGTAAACATAGTAATCCCTGGCGGCGCAAACTAAACAAATCCAGCGAATAATTTCAAAGGATGATAACCTGTTTTCCTGTTTTCGTCATAAATTCTGTCGAGATGATTTCTTCCGCCATGAAAATTACATGGATGTGTGCGTGCGTGTGTGTGTGTGTGTGTGCGTGTGTGTGTGTGTTTACGTGCGTGTGTATATAAACGCAAGTATAAATATAAATATAATTTCATAAATATATATATATATACATATATATATATATATATATATATATATATATATATATATATATATATATATATATATATATATATATATATATATATAAAGTGTAGTATATTGCCACTTAAGTGTGGCTGACCCCTAGGGGTGGATGTTACTGTTGCTTTTAGCCCCAGGAGGACATCTCCTCCAGCTGGCTTATCGACACACGTCTGTGTCCTGTTTGCCAAGGGAAGTTATCCCTCTCACCAACATATGCAGCACGAACGGATCCGGATTTCAGGGTTATTTCCCTTCGTCGGCGTTCGATAGCTGCTGACCTTGGTGAGAGAGACAAAAACCTGGCAATCTTATATCTTCTTTTCCAGTGAAATTCTTCACTGATATCGAAAAGGTGAAAACAAGCAATGTTAATTCTCTAAATGAAGTATTAACAGTAACTGCACGATAAAGTGTAGTATATTGCCACTTAAGTGTGGCTGACCCCTAGGGGTGGATGTTACTGTTGCTTTTAGCCCCAGGAGGACATCTCCTCCAGCTGGCTTATCGACACACGACTGTGTCCTGTTTGCCAAGGGAAGTTATCCCTCTCACCAACATCTGCAGCACGAACGGATCCGGATTTCAGGGTTATTTCCCTTCGTCGGCGTTCGATAGCTGCTGACCTTGGTGAGAGAGACAAAAACCTGGCAATCTTATATCTTCTTTTCCAGTGAAATTCTTCACTGATATCGAAAAGGTGAAAACAAGCATTGTTAATTCTCTAAATGAAGTATTAACAGTAACTGCACGATAAAGTGTAGTATATTGCCACTTAAGTGTGGCTGACCCCTAGGGGTGGATGTTACTGTT